>NC_029773.3:68614867-68617882 GCF_000817695.3 Arachis duranensis | reverse complement strand
TTTATATTTATATTTATTAAAATTATATATATAAATTAATATAGCTTATATTTATATTTTTTTAAAATTTGTATATATATGTTAGTAAAATTTATTTATTAAAAATAATTTAAATATTTATACTAAATAAATAATAATAAAAAATATTAAAAGTTACTAATCTCAAAATTTTCTGCTATATTATATATATATCTGAACATCATGCATTCTCCATCTTTTGAATATATATACAATAGAGTGGCTATTAAATCTAAAAATATCTTGGGACGGTGACAACATTGTGACTGGTCCCTCTCCAATGGTACACTGACGAATATGTCCCATCTCCAACGACTAGAGTATATTATACCGTATTTATTAGGTATTTGTTGTGGTTCACAATAGTTGGAATCTTCTCTAAGCTTGATGATTTGTATATATCGTTAACGTTAGATAATAGTGGTTAGACGAATGTTACTATGTAGATGGAATTACATGTGTAGATTACACATGTCAATCTCTTAAAACATCACTTTACAAAACCAAAAAGGGTCCATTTAGTGTACAGATGTAGATGTACAGATTTTTGTTTTTTATGGTTGTTTATTGATTTAAAAGTATGTCACTAAAAGTGTTACTTAAAGAGAAAGTGTTACTCTTAATCGTTAACTTGGCTCTGATACCAATTTTTTTTTTACTTCGACTTTTCTTTTAATTTCTTTTTCGAAATTTCTATTAACTCTTCATATTTTACTTTGAATAAGTTTATAATTTGTATAGGTGCTTTATTTAAAGGATTTTGATAAAAAGTATTGACCATTTCTACTATTTCTCTTGCATTTATTACTAGTCTTTGATGTTTTGATTTATAACTTTTCAATTTTGTTTTAGTTTATAATATCCTTTTTTGCATGGATTATTGTATATAAAATCTTTTATCTATTTGTCTTTTTCTTTAATATAATTTCTCAAATCCTCAATAATTTCTTTTATTTCTACACTTTTTCCTGTTTCTAAATATCTGTTTAATTTTTCAATTTCATTCTCCATTTTTTCTTTCAACAGCTTTAATTCTTTTAAGTCATAATATGGTTTTCCAGGCATTTATAAATTTTTTAAGTTTAATTCCAACTTGTTTATATTTATTCTTATTTCTATCCTTTTTATTATAAGATCATCAATTTCAATTTGAAGATTGTTTAATTCCCTTTTATACTCCTTTATTTTACCTTTTAATTTTCTCGTCCTATTTCTTTTTATTTTATTTTCTGGTTTTTCAATCTTTTTATACTTCATTATTTATTTTAAAATTTCTGCAAACTCTATCATTGATTCATCACTATTTTCTAGAGATTCTATTAATTTCTCTAGCTCTTCAACTTCTCTTTTCAACTTGTCATAGATTATTTTTAGAGCTTCAAATGCTCTTTGATTTATTTCAGAAAACTGTAAATAATTCAAACAATTTTTTCTTTCAAATAGCTCTTGTTTCTTGTTTTGATAAGTTACATATATTTCTTCTTTATTTATTGTCATAATTTAGTGTTTAGGGTTTCATTTAATTTTTCGACCTTTTTTGTTAGTTCTTTTATTTCAGAATTTTCTTCTTTAACCTTTAACTTAGATAGACTTAAAGGGCTATTAATTTTGGATTCTCTTATTTGAAAATTCGATGAAACTAATTTTCCTGATGGTTCTTTTAGTAAAAGAACTGGGTTTTCAATAGCTTTATATTTTGGTATTTCTGTTTTTACAATTTTCTGAAATAATTCATCAACATAAATTCTTTCTCTGTTTTTAAATATTATACTATGATGGCTATTTGTTAAAGCATAATTTATTGCATATGTAATTGAAAATGGTTCATCATCTTGTTCCATTAGATTCTTTCTGTGAAATTTATAAGCTAAACTTATAGATCTTCCAAGATTTTCAGTTGATAAAGGTATAGCGTATCCAAGATGGGCATTGAATTTAACATTTACGTTTGCCAAGTTTCCATGAACAATTCCAATTATTTGATCTATTGGGTCATCAGTAATTCTTTTATCACAGATTGCTAAGCTTATTGGTGAATTAATTCCTTTCGTATATGTGGATGTGATTAAGACTTGTATAGTACTGATATGAATCCATCCAATTTTAGATCTTTTTTGTTGATCCTTAATTTTCTCAATCTATTTACTCAATTCTTCATCATTTATCAAAGCTATTTCAAGTTCTCCATTGGCGGATTTTATCTTTATAGGGGCTTCAAGTTGAATTTTTCCATAGTATATTATATTTTTTCTATCAAAAACTTTTTTAAAAGATTTTGTTTATTAAAATTTTCATTTGATTTGAGATTTAATTCTGTTTTTAGAACAGCCTCTTTTTCATTATCTAATAAGGCAGATAATCTATAATAATCAGATTCTTCCGTTAATTCTAAACTTTCTAAATAATTCATAACTAAGAGATTAGGATAAAGGCGTACCTTTCTGGAGAAAAACTTCCTTTACTTAGTATATTTTACATAAGATATTTTTATCTCCAGATGGGAGATGATAGATATTAACTCCAGAGGGGAGTTTAAAACTATTTTTCCTAAGGGAATTCTTTTGTCAGACTACAGAATCGCCTCGGCAGCTTCCTCCTTGCTCTCCTAGCATATGAGTACTCTTAGCCTCCTGCTTTCTATTTTCTGATGCCTTCTACAATTGCCTAAGCAATCTATTTATAATGGTTGGGTCTGATGGACAATTCCCATCCTTACCCTTCTTATGACGTCATTGCTTACGTCATTGTTTATTATCTTGCACCAGCTACATTGTTGGTGCTCTATAACCTAAGCGCTTACATCATTATGCAATAATGTCGAGAGATGCTTCAGATGCGCTGTTCTCTTCTTTTATGTGGGTGGATGAGCTGTCTTCTTCTTTTATCATGTGGGTGGATCCCATTTCATTATTGCTTTCTTCAGATATTTCTGAGACACACAGCTGGCACTTGTGATCTTCTTTATTTTTTATCAAATAGCAGAGATTCCTTTTTATT
>NC_029773.3:68605686-68614815 GCF_000817695.3 Arachis duranensis | reverse complement strand
GATAAGTTGTAGAATGCTGATTCAAATTCCACCAAGAGTCTCATCTCTCTTTCTTCAATTTCATTTCTTTTACTGGACACAAGCAGAGTATTTCTGCTTTTATAATTGATTCTTGTGTGAGATTCTCTTGTTATCTTTTGAGTTCTTTCGAAGACCCTTGCTAGTGTGCTGGCTAGTCTACCTTCATGACTGTAGATTGTTAAATCTTGAACTTGATCAATTGGTTAAAAATTTCCTGGGAAGACGGACATGAATATTACTTGATGTGCTGGAACCAAGCATTCTTCTTCTTCATTAAAAATAGGCTGACTATTCATAAATTTTAGGGATATATCCCTTGGATTTACATTGTCAATCATATTTTTAAATCTCTTTACTGCATCAACGAATCATGTAGGAAACTCACTAATAATTTTTAGATCATTAAAAATTAGAATTGTATCAATTAATCCATACTGGAAAAACTGATATGTGTCTGATGGGGAAGCATCTGGAAATATAACCAGCTTTGTTAGCTGTTCTTTTGCAATAGGATAATATCCCAAAATTGCCCTTTTTTCCTCAGTCCAATTTAGGACTATGTTAAGGGTTTCTCTGAGATTTGATCTACAGACCCTTTTCTTTTCCTTGATTTCAGTTCTTGTAGGAATATTTCTCATTATTCCTGTTCTCTGGGCTTGAATCGGAGCTTTATCTGCTCTTTTTAGAGTTTGTTCTGGATGAAGAGCTTCATATTCCCTGAAGGATTCCTTTGCCTCTTCTAGTGTTGAAAATCCTCCTTTATAAATTATCCTTGACTGGTGTGTGAATGGTGCTGCTTTTTTCCAGGCATCATATACTCCTTTCATGGGGCCATTATAAATTACATAATATTTTTTATCTTGGGTGGATTTTTTAATGATTTCAGCAATTGTTTTATTTTCCGAAATTTTTTCTTCACCTGATTTGTTCACCATGCTTAGCTGGCTGAACTCTGATGGTTTTGCTTGTTGTGTTGATTTCATTGCTTCAATGGCCTTCTTGAAAGATTGGATCTGTGTCCTTATTTGCTGGCAATGCTTGCATTTTTTGAGTTCCTGCTCATATTTTTGAATTTCTTGATCTAATGCGTTGTAGACGAACTCCATTCTCTTGTTAATGTATCTGTAATAACATTTTTGTCACCTTTAATATATTCAATTTTTATTGGATATTGTAACAAAAATAATTTTCATCTTACCAATCGTCCATGATTATAATTAACTTTTAAATTATATCGTATGAAACCTGTTAGGTAACTTGAATCTGTCCTTAATGTAAATTTTCTGGGTAGTAAATCAATTTTCCATTTCTTAAGAGATTTAATTGTTGATAGAGTTTCCTTTTCATGAGTGGTATATCTCTGTTCTGTTGGAGTAAAAGTCCCTGAAATATACCTGCAAAGTAATTCCTTTGGAGAATATTTAGAATCTAGTGATTCTTTTTCTTGTTCCAAACTTTTTATAGCTTTCTTAGCTTTTAGACATCCTGACCATGTTATGTCTGAAGCATCTGTTTCTACTATTAAGTAGTCATTTTCTTCTAGAATATAAAGTTCTGGAAGTTTTTCACATAATTCTTTAATCCTTTGAATTTGCATACTGTCTTTTTCATCCCATTTCCATTCTTTTTTAGTACTTATTTTTGGAAATAAGCTTTTAGTGTATTCTGTTATATTCTTTAAAAATCCTTGATCAGAAATATAATTTATACACCCTAAAAATATTTGTAATTGTTTTCTATCTTCTATTTTATTAGGAAATAAATTTACCTTTTCTAGGACATTTGGCTGAAGTTTTAGCTTTTCTTGAGTGGACAGAATTAATTCAAGAAACTCTATTTGTTGTTTTGCTATTCTTGCTTTCTTTTTGCTAAGAACTAGTCCTTTTTCTTTACATCTTTCTAAAACTATTAATAATTTTTGAAGATAATCTTCTTTATCATGTTTTGTAAAAATTAGTATATCATCAATGTACACTAAAACAAATTCATTTAACTCTTTTAGATTTTCTTCCATAAATCTTTGATAAATACCTGGGGCTTTGTTTTAATCCGAATGGTAATACATTCCATTCATAGAGCAACACACTTGTTGAGTCTTTTGTTGGACAAGTAAAAGCAGTTAATTTTGGTTTCGTTGTTTTGAAAGCGCCTTGAGAAATGGAAGAAGTGGAAGAAGTGGAAGAGTCTGCCATACGTAACCGTTCGAATGTTGAGCGCGTGATTTTGACGCGCCATGTTATCTCTCTTCATGCGCGTGATTTCTGTTTGGGCTGGGCCAACTTGTATGCTTGTAGGCTTGTTTGTGTAGCAGGCCCGATTTAAATAACATGTCTCTAATATAGAAAGTATTTTAAATTTTAAGATCTTATCTATAGTAGTAGTTGGTATTTTTATACGTTTTGATTTTTGATTTATTGAAGAATTGTGTGGAACTTTTAAAACTATATATGTTAATTCTTGAATGAATGGATGATATAGCTTTAAAAAGTTATTTCCAATAATAAAATCCATTCCAGAATCTAACATATATATAGATGAAACAATAAACCTATAATTTTGAATAAAAATTTCAGCCATCTCTGCTTTTTGGTCAATTTTATGTATTGATTTGTCACCTATTCTAACTCTTAATGGTTTCTTTAATTTTTTCCAATCAAGTTTTATATTTGAACTAGCAAAGCATTGTGTTGCTCCAGAATCTATGAAAGCATTTATAAACTTTTCTGTTATTTTTATAGTAATAAAAGTGACATTATTACTCAATCTCTGAGTCTGTTTCTGAGACATATTCAAAAATATAGTCTAAGTTATCATCAGATTCCTCTAATGGTTCCATGAAACAAGACTTAGCAATTTCTATTTGCTTAGTAAGATCTTTTTTATCCTTCTTTTTGGGACATTCATTTGCATAGTGTCCTTCTTCTTGGCAATACCAACACTTGCAATTTCCTTTTTTATTTGGGCAATAGTCATTTTTTTGTCTTTTGTTTTTATTGTTATTTCTTATTCTAAAGTACCTATTTTTTCTCCAGTTTGGATAGTATTTTCTTTTTCTAAATTGATATTTTCTTTTTCTTTGAAAATTTTTATTAAAACCATATTTTTGGGGTATTTCTTCATTATCCTGACAACAAATTCTAATTATATTTGCAAATCTTTTTTGAGTCGCTTCTTGCATACAACGTTCTTTTATTTCCTCTCTTATTGAAGAGGTTGCTCCAAAAGATAATGATTTTTATCTTCTTCTTTTAATTTGTAATAATGTATTCTATATTCGCATATATAAGATTCCACATTACATAGATCATATATCTGAATATTAGCTAAATGGTTTTTTACTTCTTGATATTCTTTATTATAGACTTCTTGTCTATGATCTATAATATTTTTTTCAAAAAATTCTTTATATAGAATCATCATTATATATAATATCTTATCATAAGCTGTTGTTTTTGTTGCTAAATTTTCTATTATTTGGTTTTCTATTGATGTCATATAATCTCTTATAGTTCCTTTAGTATGAAACCTATGTAATTCCAAATATCTCTTCCAGACAAATCACTAAGCTTTGGATTAGTAAAAGCTTCTAATAGAAAGGAATTCAACCAATTTTCGAAAATTTCTTTTTCATTCTTTTTACAGTCTAAGTCAAGCATTCTTTCTCCTTCCATTTCCTGGATTTTAGGAACGTATTTTGATGTTATTTTTGTATATTTTGAATCTTTATTTATAAACCCCTTTTTAAAAGCATAATTATCAAAACCTGTTTCCCATTTAAATTGAGATTGATTATCCTTAGATGTTCCAGCTTCATTTTTTACTTGTATTGGAATTGCTGGTTCTTCGTCACTTGAATAATCTAGAATGTGTTTTTCATTTTCTATATTTTCAGAATTTACTAATTCTTCTTCTATTTGAAAACCTTGTTCCATAATATTATTTTCTTGAGCCATTTTTAATTGTTTAAAAAGCATTGTAACTTCTTCTAATTTTTCTTCAATATTCATAATTTCAACGGTGGTTTTACTTTTAAGTCTGTTATGTTAATTATATTTTAAAAGTTTTCTTCTTTGGGATTCTCTTTTTCCTTATTTCTTTGAAATTTTATGGATACTAATATTTCTTCAAGCATATCTACTATAGAATTTAATTGTGGGTTAAAAGTATAATAAAGATGTGGGGAATCATTTCCATGGTAGCATTTTTTAGAAATTCCGTGTGAAAAATAAGTTTTTTCAGGTTTTTGAAGTCCTTCAATAAAATTTATAGTAAAATAAAGATTTTGAGAAAATTCATTTTGTATTGATTTTAAGAATTCGGTGTCATTACAATTAACATTGGTTAAAATCATTAATTTTTGCTCTATTAATTTTGATAATTTAATTATTTCTTCCCTTAAATCTTCTAATTTACTTTTTTCCATTAGGTGACGCTTTTTTTGTGAAGAGTTACAATTTTAAGTGAAAAGTGTAACTTTAGAATGTATAATTTATATTTTACCACGTAAGTATATCTTTAAACTTTGATCTTTACCTTATATTTTACCAACCAAAAATAATGTGACGCAGTTTGAAGACATAACTATAGATTTTTTTCGGTAGCTACAGAGGTGTGTTACATTGATTAGCGATCCTAAACAAAAAACATATTAACAGATTATAATTCTTGATTAAGTTGACATCGTGTGTCATTTGATGATAGTTTTTGCTTAAGGGTATATACATTTTTAAAGAATAATTTGGGCCTTGACAAGAAAGATCCTTTATAATGGACAGACCTCCAATGCGTCTTTATTGAAAAATTTTTGAAATAATAAAGGTGATTTTATTTATAATTTTTTAATTTAAAAATAATATGAACACATTAATTTTTTAATTTAAAATTATCAATTTTAAATACTTAATTTTTTTAAAATTGAATAAACATAATTAAATATTAGTGCTGATATAACTGTTAGAGTCGATTTAAAAAGTCACAGTTCGGCATCATACGTTATAACTCGATTTAATAAGCTATAACTCACTCAAATTGTACAGCTTGGAATCAAACGCTCGATTCGATATTGTAACATCCTGATATGACATAACTATTCTTCAATAAAAATAATCATGAAAATGAAACTGCTAAACAACTTGCCCTACATATATAGAAGGTAAAGTATTTTTTCGGATACACTGAATACACAATACTGACTTAATCATTAGAGTGCCTTTTGTAGGTACACTCCCTGTTTTCTCTACAACGTGATATAACTTTTGGACGGAAAGCTTGGGTATTCCACCACCAGTTTGGGATTGAAGACAATAGCTCGGTGCCGACTCCTGGAAGCCAAGTCATTTCTAGGTTACTCACTCAAGAACAATTGGCGCCCACCGTGGGGCCAAAGATATAATTCTCTTATCCCTTCTTATTGGCCTCAAAATTTCCATACTCATATATGAGCGGATATTTTATATGCTTTATGCCATCATTTTCATATAGTTTTTAGTAGGTTTGTTTAAGTTTTATTAAGTTTTAATAGGTTTTAGTGCAAAATTCACATTTTTTTATTCTACTTTAAGTTTGTGTGTTTTTATGCAATTTCAGGTATTTTATGGCTGAAATATAGGAGTTGGAGCAAAAGTCTGATTCAGAGGCAGAGAAACCACCGTAAATAATGTTAGGATCAGACCTCCTTTCACTCGAAAGAGCTTTTCTGAAGCCAAAGAAATCCAAATGGAGAGTTCTCAACGGCTATGGAAAGCTAACATCCAAGCCTTTCCAGAAATATATAATAGTCCATACTTTGCTTCAGAATTGAAGACCCAAAACTGGCGTTCAACGCTAGCCTCCAACCCTATTCTGGTGTCCAATGCCCAAGGGAGAAGAGACCAGTGTCCAACGCCCAAAAAGGACCCCCTAACCAGCGTTCAACACCCTAGAGGCCTCCTAGCACGTGGATCTCAATCAAGCTCAGCCCAAACACTCACCAAGTAGGCCCCGAAAGTGGATTTTAGCACTTAAAGACTGTTTTACCCTTCTTATGTAATTCTTAGTCATTAGCCTATTATTTATTTGAGAACTTTTACACTTTTCAGAGACCTTTGATACTTTACACGTTTTACATTGTATTTTCTATCAGTATGAGTTTCTAAACCTCCTAGGTTGAGGGGAGGAGCTCTGTTGAGTTTTATGGATTAATAAAGTATTACTGTTTTATCTTCAAGTCGTGTTTGATTCTCTATTCTAAGATGTATCTTCGTTCTTCATCCTTATGAATGCGTTGAATTGGCATAAAGTTATCTCATTCTACATGGGTTCAGAGTGAGTCTTTCATCGGAAAATGATGAACCACTAGCTTAATTATACATCTCTTTGACGGCTAATCCACAACTTCGTTGGGGACTTCTCGAGACACCAGTTCAGCCGAGGTACGGGGAGATTAGGGTTTTTGTGGTAAAGGCTAGAACCAAAGGCACAACATTCTCTGATCCAGAAGATTCGACCTTGTCTGTGGCGTTTTGAGTATGATCACTAAGGAGAATGGATTGCAGGAGCTTCATCCTCAATTAGACTGGATTTGCACTAACCCTGGGGTTCAGATTTGGAGGAACATTGGTGACCTCTCAAGAAAGGTGTTGATCACATACAGCCTGTCGTAGAAGAAATTATTCATAGTTGGAGGAGACAGTAAGACCAGAATTATCCAGAAGAACAAAGCATCTCCGAAACCTTAACTATATTCTTATCATTGCTTTCACCATCAATTGAGTAACGTTTTCTTTATTTTACTTTTATGTGCTTTAAACAACCAACCAACTTTTCTTTCCGCCTGACTAAGATCTACAGGATAACCATAGCTTGTTTTAAATCACAATTCTCGTGGGATCGACCCTAACTCACTCAGTTATTACTTGGACGACCCAGTGCACTTGCTGGTTCAGTTGTGCGAAGTTTAATTCCGCGCACCAAATTTTTGGCACCATTACAGGAGATTGTTCGAGTTTGGACAACTAACGGATTATCTTGTTGCTTAGATTAGGTATTGTTTTTAATTTTGTTTGAGTCTTTTAATTTCTTCTTCTTTTTCAAAACTTTTTTAAAAATTTTTCTTTTTTCTTTATTAATCTTGATCTTTTATTTGATTTTTTGTTTTTATTCTTATTTGTGTTTTTTTCGAATTTTTTGAATCTTTTTTCTAAAAATTTTTAAAAAATAGTGTCTTTTATTTGAATCTTATGTTAATATTTAATTTTAGTGTTTTCTTGTATCTTTTTTTTTTAATTTTTAAAATTAATATCTTTAATTTTTAAAATTTTTAAGTTTGTTACCTTTTGCATTTATGAAACCATTGAGCGATGATTATAATATTATCATATGACCATTTCTAAGAATAAATTAAAATATCTTGAAACAAATCCGTACTATAGAAAACTCAATTCCCTTTATTACCCCTTAAAAGATTTCTTTGTATAATGCAGGCTTTGATATTGGACCCGAACAAAGGGTTTCGAAAATAATAAACTAAGAAAGAAGTATGGATTATGGCTTTGCTAAGAAGATACTTCTACTTTTCAAATAATAATAATAATACTCTATCCTCATGAGTTTCTCAGGTTTTGCTATATTGTGTCTTAAAAATATAAATTATGCATACTATAAAAAAATATTTTATAAAAATTATTATAAAATAAATATTTTTAGATTTTTAATACATTAAATACATTAAAAATATTAAAAAAAATTTATTATCATATTTTTAAAGGGTCCATCTACTGTACAGATGTCTTTTTGTACAGATTTACAGATTTTGATTTAAAAGCGTATCACTAAAAGTGTTGCTTAAAGAGAAAGTGTTACCCTTAATCGTTAACTTGGCTCTGATACCAATTTTTAAAGTCGTCTTTTCTTTTAATTTCTTTTTCGAAATTTCTATTAACTCTTCTAATAATTTGCCAATTCATAATAAAAAGTATTGACCGTATTACTAGTATTTATAATTCTGATTTTTATAGTTTTTCAATCTTGTTTTAGTTTATAATATTCTTTTTTGCATGGATTATTGTATATAAAATCTTTTATCTGTTTGTCTTTTTCTTTAATA
Source organism: Arachis duranensis (assembly GCF_000817695.3). NCBI lineage: Eukaryota > Viridiplantae > Streptophyta > Magnoliopsida > Fabales > Fabaceae > Arachis > Arachis duranensis. Next base: position 68,606,711 of record NC_029773.3, on the reverse strand, counting down.
TAATTTCTTAAATCCTCAAAAACTTCTTTTATTTCTACACTTTCTGTTGTTTCTAAATATCTTTTTAATTTTTCAACTTCATTTTCCATTTTTTCTTTTAACAGCTTTAATTCCTTTAAGTCATAATATGACGTTCCAGGCATTTATAAATTTTTTAAGTTTAACTCCAACTTGTTTATATTTATTCTTATTTCTATCCTTTTTATTATAAGGTCATCAATTTCGATCTGAAGATTATTTAATTCCCTTTTATACTCCTTTATTTTACTTTTTAATTTTTTCGCCCTTTTCCTTTTTATTTTATTTTCTGGTCTCTCAATCTTTGTATGCTTCATTATTTATCTTAGAATTTCTGCAAATTCTATCATCGATTCATCACTATTTTCTAGAGATTCTATTAATTTTTCTAGCTCTTCGACTTCTCTTTTTAACTTGTCATAAATTATTTTTAGAGCTTCAAATGCTCTTTGATTTATTTCAGAAAACTGTAAATAATTCAACCGATTTTCTCTTTCAAAGAGCTCTTGTTTCTTGTCTTGATAAGTTACATATATTTTTTCTTTATTTATTGTCATAATTTAATGTTTAGGGTTTCATTTAATTTTTCGACCTTTTTTGTTAATTCTTTTATTTCAGAATTTTCTTCTTTAACCTTTAACTTGGATAAACTTAAAGGGCTATTAATTTTAGATTCTCTAATTTGAAAATTCGATGAAACTAATTTTTCTGATGGTTCTTTTAATAATAGAACTGGGATTTCAATAGCTTTATATTTTGGTATTTCTATTTTTACAATTTTCTGAAATAATTCATCAACATAAATTCTTTCTCTGTTTTTAAATATTATACTATGATGGCAATTTGTTAAAGCATAATTTATTGCATATGTAATTGAAAAAAGTTCATCGTCTTGTTCCATTAGATTCTTTCTATGAAATTTATAAGCCAAACTTATAGATCTTCCAAGATTTTCAGTTGATAAAGGTTTACATTTGTCAAGTTTCCATGAACAATTCCAATTATTT
>NC_029773.3:68603111-68605550 GCF_000817695.3 Arachis duranensis | reverse complement strand
CGTACCTTTCTGGAGAAAAACTTCCTTTATTTAGAATATTTTACATAAGATATTTTTGTCTCCAGAGGGGAGATTGTAGATACTAACTCCAGAGGGGAGTTTAGAATTGGTTTTCCCTAAGGGAATTCTTCTTCAGACTATAGAATCGCCTTGGCAGCTTCCTCCTTGCTCTCCTAGCATATGAGTACTCTTAGCCTCCTGCTTTCTATTGTCTGATGCCTTCTACAATTGCCTAAGCAACCTATTTATAATAGTTGGGTTTGATGGACAATTCCCATCCTTACCCTTCTTATGACGTCATTGCTTACGTCATTGCTTGCTTTCTTGCACCAGCTACATTGTTGGTGCTTTATGACCTAAGTGCTTACGTCACTATGCAATAATGTTGAGAGATGCTTCAGATGTGCTGTCCTCCTCTTTCATCATGTGCCCTTCAGATGCGTTGTCTTCTTCCTTTATCATGTGGGTTGATTCCGTTTCATTATTGCTTTCTTCAGATAACTCTGAGACACATAGCTGGTACTTGTGGTCTTCTCTGTCTTTTATCAAATAGCAGAGATTCCTCTTTATCCCTTCGGGGAACTTTTCTAAGAGTCCAAATAAGTTGTAGAATGCTGATTCAAATTTCACTAAGAGTCTCATCTCTCTTTCTTCAATTTCATTCCTTTTATTGGACACAAGCAGAGTATTTCTACTTTTATAATTAATCCTTGTGTGAGATTCCTTCGTTATTTTTTGAGTTCTTTCAAAAACCCTTACTAATGTACTGGCTAGCCTTCCTTCATGACTGTAAATTGTTAAATCTTGAATCTAATCAATTGGTTGAAAATTTTCTGGGAAGACGGACATGAATATTACTTGGTGTACTGGAACCAAGCATTCATCTTCTTCATTAAAAATAGGTTGACTGTTTGTAAATTTTAGGGATATATCCCTTGAATTTACGTTGTCAATCATATTTTTAAATCTCTTTACTGCATTAACGAATCCTGAAGGAAACTCACTAATAATTTTCAAATCATTAAAAATTAAAATTATATCAATTAATCCATATTGAAAAAACTGATAGGTGTCTGATGGAGAAGCATCTGGAAATATAACCAGCTTTGTTAGCTGTTCTTTGGCAATAGGATAATATCCCAAGATTGCCCTTTTTTCTTCAGTCCAATTTAGGACTATGTTAAGGGTTTCTCTGAGATTTGATCTGCAGACCCTTTTCTTTTCCTTGATTTCAACTCTTGTAGGAATGTTTCTTATTATCCCTGTTCTCTGGGTTTGAATTGGAGCTTTATCTGCTCTTTTTAGGGTTTGCTCTGGATGAAGAGCTTCATATTTCCTGAAGGATTTCTTTGCTTCTTCCAGTGTTAAAAACCCTCCTTTATGAATTATCCTTGATTGATGTGTAAATGGTGCTGCTTTTTCCCAGGCATCATATACTCCTTTCATGGGGCCATTATAAATTACATAATATTTTTTATCTTGGGTGGATTTTTTGATAATTTCATCAATTATTTTATTTTCTGGAATTTTTTCTTCACCTAATTTGTCCACCACGCTTAGCTGGCTGAACTCTGATGGTTTTGGTTGTTGTGTTGATTTCATTGCTTTGATTGCCTTCTTGAGGGATTGGATCTGTGTCCTTATTTGCTGACAATGCTTGCATTTTTCGAGTTCTTGTTCGTATTTTTGAATTTCTTGATCTAATGCATTGTAGACGAACTCTATTCTCTTGTTAATGTATCTGCAATAACATTTTTGTTACCCTTAATATATTCAATTTTTATTGAATATTGTAACAAAAATAATTGCCATCTTGCCAATCGTCCATGATTATAATCAACTTTTAAATTATATCGTATGAAACCTGTTAAGTAACTTGAATCTGTCCTTAATGTAAATTCGTTGGGTAATAAATCAATTTTCCATTTCTTAAGAGATTTAATTGCTGCTAGAGTTTTCCTTTCATGAGTAGTATATCTCTGTTCTGTTGGAGTAAAAGTCCCTGAAATATACCTGCAAAGTAATTCCTTTGAGAGATATTTAGAATCTAGTGATTCTTTTTCTTGTTCCAAACTTTTTATAGCTTTCTTAGCTTTTAGACATCCTGACCAGGTTATGTCTGAAGCATCTGTTTCTACTATTAAGTAGTCATTTTCTTCTGGAATGTAAAGTTCTGGAAGTTTTTTACATAATTCTTTAATTCTTTGAATTTGTATACTATCTTTTTCATCCCATTTCCATAAACAAATTCATTTAACTCTTTTAGATTTTCTTCCATAAATCTTTGATAAATACTTGGGGCTTGTTTTAATCCAAATGGTAATACATTCCATTCATAGAGCAGCACACTTGTTGATTCTTTTGTTGGGCAAGTAAAAGCAGTTAATTTCTTTGCTTCTTCGTCTAAACGAAGTTGCCAATATCCTGATTTTGCATCAA
>NC_029773.3:68576984-68601828 GCF_000817695.3 Arachis duranensis | reverse complement strand
GCTTTTTGCATACAACGTTCTTTTATTTCCTCTCTTATTGCAGAGGTTGCTCCACCAAAATTATTTTCAATTGTCTCTCTATTTATTTCTCTTATAAATCTTCCCATTATAAATTTATTAGCAGGATATGGAAGTTTTGTTATATACATACTAAGATAATGATTTTTATCTTCTTCTTTTAATTTGTAATAATGTATTCTATATTCACATATATAAGATTCCACATTACATAGATCATATATCTGAATATTAGCTAAATGATTTTTTGCTTCTTGATATTCTTTATTATAGACTTCTTGTCTATGATCTATAATATTTTTTCTAAAAAATTCTTTATATAGAATCATCATTATATATAATATCTTATCATAAGCTGTTGTTTTTGTTGCTAATTCTTCTATTATTTGGTTTTCTATTGATGTCATATAATCTTTTATAGTTCCTTTAGTATGAAACCCTATGTAATTCCAAATATATCTTCCAGACAATTTACTAAGTTTTGGATTAGTAAATGCTTCTAATAAAAAGTAGGAATTCAACCAATTTTCAAAAATTTCTTTTTCATTCTTTTTACAGTCTAAGTCAAGCATTCTTTCTCCTTCCATTTTCTGGATTTTAGGAACGTATTTTGATGGTATTTTTGTATATTTTGAATCTTTATTTATAAATCATTTTTTAAAAGCATAATTATCAAAACATGTTTTCCATTTAAATTGAGATTGATTATCCTTAGATGTTCCAACTTCATTTTTTACTTGTATTGGAATTGCTGGTTCTTCGTCACTTGAATAATCTAGGATGTGTTCTTCATTTTCTATATTTTCGGAATTTACTAATTCTTCTTCTATTTGAAATCCATGTTCCATAATATTATTTTCTTGAGCCATTTTTAATTATTTAAAAAGCATTGTAACTTCTTCTAATTTTTCTTCAATATTCATAATTTCAATGGTGGTTTTACTTTTAAATCTGTTATGTTGATTATATTTTGAAATTTTTCTTCTTTGGGATTCTCTTTTTTCTTATTTCTTTGAAATTTTATGGATACTAATATTTCTTCAAGTATATCTACTATAGAATTTAACTGTGGGTTAAAAGTATGATAAAGATGTGGGGAATCATTTCCATGGTAACATTTTTTAGAAATTTCATGTGAAAAATAAGTTTTTTCAGGTTTTTGAAGTCCTTCAATAAAACTTATAGTAAAATAAAGATTTTGAGAAAAATCATTTTGTATTGATTTTAAGAATTCGGTGTCATTACAGTTGACATTAGTTAAAATCATTAATTTTTGATCTATTAATTTTGATAACTTAATTATTTCTTCTCTTAAATCTTCTAATTTACTTTTTTCCATAAGGTGACGCTTTTCTTTGTGAAGAGTTACGGTTTTAAGTAAAAAATGTGGCTTTAGAATGTGTGGTTAGATTTTACCACATAAGCATATCTTTAAATTTACATCTGTATATTAAAAATGTCCATTTTTAAAATGTGCCTTTAAGGCACAAATTAGTTAAATCCATATTTTTATAATTCTAAGTTGAAAGCAAAGCCAAAAATCAACTATCCGTTATGACTAGTTTGATGCTCATCTCCTTTAAGCATCCTACTGTCCATGATTATTATTCTTTCTATCAAACAAATACACATATACAATCTCAGAGCTTTCATTCAAAGCATGGTATAATAGCCACTAACACCACTTTAGAAAATTGGGAGAGTTACTTGTTATTAGGTAATAATAGACTTAAAATACTCTTTTATTTTTTGAACATGTTTATCCAAAAACAAAAGTTTAAAATTGATTAATGTTCAAAATAACTTCTCAAGATTTAATACATCAATTTAGTTACTCAAAATTAAATCAGAAATTAGCTAAACATAGCATATTGTTAAACATTGAGAAAAAATAAAAGTATACAATAACCGGCAATCCACTAACCAATTGCCAAATTTCAATGACTCAGCAAATCTTTAATCATAACATCCCTGCATACATCACTCAAATTTTCTCCTTTAATTATTATGCTTCAACATAGTTTTTCAATCATCATTAATAATTTCTTCTACCTACCAAACTTGCACCCCATTTTCTAAATTGCCACTTTGTGTGAAACTTTTCCCTTCCTTCAAGCCTTTACCTATGTCTTCAATACACTTTCATCATTCTTCTTTTTACAACTACAAATGATCATAATTATGAAATGTAACATTATTTTAATTTTTAAAGCATTTCCTTTAATTTATGCTCTTCTATTCTGTGGTTGAGAAAATTGAGAGTTGGAGTCAGTGTTCATGGAACTGAGGGATGCATGGGCTTGCTTCTTTCTTTTTTATAGCTTCTGGTTTGTCACTTTCTGTGAACAAGCTGGTATGTCTATACTTATATCCATAGAATATGACATTTCTTTTATTTTTATTTTTGTAAGATTAATTAAACAACTGCACATTTATCTAGCTATTTCTTTAGCCATTTTTTCTTAGTTAAAATACATAAGATTTTGAGATCATTCAGTTCACAAAATATGGTTTCTCTTAAAAAAATTGCTGCATTATTTAAACTGGAACATGCATGAGTTGTTACAATTTTTAATTTGCAAGTCATGCTGGTGCTAAAGAAAAAAAACACAATTTTCATTACATTTTGTGATTAATCAAAATAAGAAATTATATAATTTACATTGAGTTTAAAATTTTTCATTATTTGAATTCCAAAGAGTCTAACATTATGTGATGCTACAATCATAAAAGTTTTCTAATACAATTTCCTGGGGACAGGTTTCTTGAGTCTTTCTTGTGGTGGAAGAAAAAGTTTCATTGATTCAAATAACATTTCATGGGTTCCAGACACAAATTACATAACCACAGGCAAGACTACAAACATTACTTACACTGATGGTTCAGTCTCAACAAATGTCTCGGCACGATTCTTCTCGAATTCAAGACGGCGAAAATGTTACAGAATACCAATGAACAATGCAACTAATTTGGTTCTTGTTAGAGCAAATTTCGTGTACAAGAATTATGATGGACTTGCAGTGCCTCCTACATTCTCTGTTTCTCTTGGGACTTCAATTGCTGCCACTGTTAATCTTTCTGAGCATGATCCATGGACTGAAGAGTTCTTATGGATGGTTAATAAGGACACTCTGCCACTCTGTTTGATTGCGGTTTCAGATGGTGGTTCGCCGGTAATTTCTTCGCTTGAAATCCGGCCGCTTCCACGAGCCGCCTACATGAATGCTATGGCTGACTTTCCAAATAAGTTGCTAAGGAAGAGCTACCGGATCGATTGCGGCTACACCGGCGATTCTATCCGGTAAGGATCATAACATTCTTCTTCTTTGATATCTGTTAAGATCCATGACTCATAAGTATTTGGTACTACAACATAAAACAAGTTATACCTTATGTCAAAAATATAATGGATCAAATTGAAAAAGACCAACGTGATTTTGTAGTTATAAAATTCAAGAAAAAATTGAGCATACTTAAAAGTCAGGAGTCAAATTGAATCTTATCTTAGTAACAACTTATATCAAACTAAATCAATATCTTAAATTAATAATTTACTTTTTATGTACTAATGGTAAGAAAATTTTATAGGGACAATCAATACCGTCTAAATATTATCTTTGATATTTTATTGATTTAATTAGAATATATTAATGGTGTAAAATTAGGATGTGAATAGTCATATAGGGATGTACATGGCCTGACCTAGTTTAAAGACTCGACCCAAATCTGAATATTTTAAGGACTAATTTAGTGTGGTTTCAATGGATCTAGATCGGTCATTATTTAAGGTCGGGTCTGGATTAAGACGAATCTAGCCTATGTGTACCTTAAGAAAACCAAAAAAGTATATATGTTTTAAACAAATTCCAATATTATGTTATATTAATTATGAGTTTATTATTTTATTTTTAATCACACTTGTTAAATTAGAAAATAGATAAAAAAAAGTATCAAATTAGAATTTATGGATAAATTTAAGTCCAAATATGAATATCAACTTTTTGGTAACAAGTTTTTTCTTTATAAATAAGTGTATTATAAATAATTTTTTTTTATAAATTATTGTTAAAGTTTTACGAACCCGTTTTCATTCGGTTATATATTTAACACCGAGTCTAAATTAAGACGAATGCGATTTTACTAGACCATATATACCCCTAAGTCATACAAATGAGAGAATTGAGAGAGAGAATCTATTCTAATTAACTACTATATTTTTTTCTAACAAAATAATTAACAGTTTTGTTGGTTAATGAAGATATGAAGAGCTTTTAGCATTTTAAAATACAGGTATCCTTTGGATCCATTTGACAGAATATGGGATTCTGATACAAGATTCACACCCTTTCATGCTACAACTGGATTCAGCATTCAACTTGGATTCAATCCAAGTAATGTTATGGAACAACCACCAGTAACTGTTCTTCAAACCGGCCGAGTTTTGGCGCGAAGGAACACGCTGACGTATAACCTGCCTCTGGACGAAGAATTGGGAGACTACTACATCATCCTTTACTTTGCTGGAATTCTTCCTCTGTTTCCATCATTTGATGTATTCATAAATGGAGATCTTGTAAAACCAAACTATACAATCATGAGATCAGAGATCAGTGCTTTATATTTTACGCGAAAGGGGATCACAAGATTGAGTATTACACTCAAGAACAACACCTTTTACCCTCTCATCAATGCATTTGAAGTTTACAAGATGCTTCATATTCCATCTGAAGCCTCCTCAACCACAGGTTTACCACCCAATTCATTTTCATATATCTTTTTTCAGTATATATACAAATAGGTCCCTAAAAAATTTTATATTTTAAGTTTTTGTTCCCAAAATTTTTTTATTACGTTTAGCTTCCTAAACTTTATAAAAAATTAAAAATAAAACATAGCTCTTTCTATTATACTTGTAAAGTTTAAGGACTTTAACATAATAATTTTTTTTTAGAACAAACACGTCTTATGCCAAAATTTTTGGACCTATTTGAATATATATATTTTCCATTAAGTATAGTTTGATGTTAACGTTCATTTTCCGGGAAAATTGCAATTTAGCCTCGGGAACTTTGGCTACTGTGTAATTTACCCTCTAAACTCTTAAAACGTTCAATTTTATTTTTGTTGTTATTAAGGTCCAGTTTTTTTTTTTTATGAATATTAAGGTCCAGTTTAGATAAACAACTTAATTAAGCTGTTTTTAAAAAAATAGTTTAAACAATAAATTGCTATATTAAAAATAGCTTATAAATAAATTATTTTATATTTGAATTTTTAGTTCTAAAAGTACTTATTTTATAGAAATGTGATAAAAAATAATAATATTATGAGAGAAGCCATTTTTTAAATTTTTCTATAAGCTCCTAAATAGTAGTTTTAAAAATTACACAAAACATTAATACTATTCTTTTTTATTAGTCAAAAACTCAAAAAAATTATTTTTAAAACTTTCTAAACAGACCCTTAATGGTGCAGGGGAAAAAGGGGGCTCCCGCCCTCCGGGAGATTACTTTCGTCCCAAATTATTCNTAATGTTAGGATTACGAAGTTAAATTGCACGTTTTGAAAAATTTAGAGGGTAAACTGTGCATAAACCAAAGTTAAGGGGTAAATTGCAAATTACCTTTCATTTCTGGGATAAATTTGTATTCCAGTTTCAGCAATGCAGGTTATTCAGCAGTCCACTGGATTGGATCTTGGATGGCAAGATGATCCATGCTCTCCCTCTCCTTGGGAAAACGTTAATTGCCAAGGAAACCTTGTTACATCATTGTCTGTGAATTCAAACCATACTTTTTTTTCTTCTTTTTATTTATAAAGGATCAAGATTCGGTCAAATTTGCGATTTATAGTTTGAGTTCTAATAAAATTTCTAATAATTTTGATTTTTAGTGTATAAGTAGCATATTTAATTTCTATATGGTCTTTCCACATATAGATTAATTTGGATTGAATATATCTGTGTGAAGTTTCACTGTATATGAAAATTATGATCAAAATTGTAATTCACTAATATTTCAGTGACCAAAGAGTATTTACTTTTATTTATTTCATTGGTGATCTAATTGTGACTTTATTTTATCAGGGATCTTTCAAACATAAATTTGAGATCAATTGGTCCTACATTTGGTGACTTGTTAGACCTTAAAACATTGTAATTTTTCTTTCAACTAAAACCGTAGATTATATTTATGTTTTTCTCACACTCAATTTCTCATAATCATAATTGGCTTTCACTGTTCATCAGGGATTTGCACAACTCATCTCTTTCTGGTGAAATACAAAATTTGGGTAGCTTGCAACGTCTTCAGATACTGTAATGCCTCAAAATCAGGAACTTAGATATTTGATTATATTAAAAAAAAATTGGTAATGACTAATTACAGCTAAAAATTTGCAGGAACTTGAGTTTCAATCAACTAACATCCTTTGGTGCAGAGCTGGAGAATTTAATTAACCTTAGAGTACTGTAAGTTGCATTCCCAATTCCCTAAAAGTTAGAAATTCTTTTAATTGAAACGAAAATTGATTGAACTTGATTAACCATTGACATGTGAATTTAGTTGCATTGATTTATGAGTTTGCACTTTAGAATGCATTAAAATGAAAGTTTTTTGCGAAAGGGTTAATAGTTAAATTAGTCTCTAAAAGATAAGACATTCTTCAAATTTATCCCAAAAAAATTTTTTTAATTGGTCTTTCCAAAATTGCGAATTAATCATATTTGTCCTCCAGTCACTCCATTAACAATTTTCTTCAAAGATTGATGTTGTAAAATGTTAATTGATAATACTTGATATGTCTAATTGAATATTGATCAAATATGTTTATGAAAATTTATTAATTTAGTCATTTTTCCCAATTACAAAAATCCTATTCCTAATATGACCTAGTAACTAAATTGATAGATTTTCGTAAACATATTTAATCACATCTAATTGAACATGTTATGTGTCATGTATACTATCAGTTAACATTTCACATAATCAGTAGTTGACAAAAATTATGAATGGAGTAATTGAAGGATAGATATAATTAATTCGTAATTTTTAAGGAACCAATTTGATTGAAAAAAGCTTTTAAGGACCAATTTAAATAATATCTTCTCTTTCAACGACTAATTTGATTATTAACCCGAATTATAATAATGTTGCCACAATTCTTTGCCTTTGTTTACATTATTTCTTTTCATTATGTTAAAGAGACTTGCAGAACAATAGTCTAAAAGGAACAGTGCCGGAAAGCTTGGGAGAGTTGGAGGATCTCCACTTATTGTAAGTGAGCAATTATCAAAAAAGTCTCAAAAACTAAAATATGAATCCTTTGTTTCAATTCTCTTCATTTATGTTAGAGAATCTACCAATCTCCAACAAAAAATATTAAGGACTACAAAATTTTCCTTAATATTTAAAATAACTAGTTCATCTTTTATTATCCAAAAAATAGTAGTAAATTAGTTCTTTATTAATATCTCGGTTCTTTTTAAGGACAACTTATTTATTAAGTGAATGGTAAGATAATAAAATTTGTTTGGCGAGAAGCACAATTATCACTTTTAGATCTTGAAGGACTATTTTGTTCCCCAAAATTTTAATTAGGAATAAGATTTAGGTTTATTATTTATTGTTTAATTTTTTCCCCCTTTTCTTTCTTTTCTCTATTTCTGCAGGAATTTAGAAAATAATAGACTAGAAGGTCCATTACCACAGACATTGAACAAGCCTACTTTAGAGATCAGGTACATAATTTATTAATGTTAATGCAGTTTTCTCCTTAACACACAAAATGTTGTCAAAACAACAAACCTAAATCTGTTTTCTTTCCCTTTTGTTTTGTTTGTTTCTGCAGAGCATCAGGGAACTTGTGCCTAACATTTTCCACAACCACATGTGATGATGCTTCATCCAATTCTACAAATGAGACACCTCAAGTCACTACAGTTCCTGAAAATCAGCACAATGTGCATAAACATCACCTAGCAATCATTCTAGGAGCAGTAGTTGGAGGAGTTACACTAGCCTTTCTATTACTAAGCATTTCACTTTTCTTATATAAGACTAAAATGCAACATGAAGTAGCCTCACACACATCAAGTATGCATTCTTTTACATCATGCAAATATATTTACAGTCAGTTTTAATGCATTGGTAGCAGTGATGAATTTAAAAAATTTTGATAGTAAAAACAAAATGTATATAACATCACAATAAAATAATTTAATGTAATGGGACAAATTTAATAGCATAGTGAAGGCAAATAAATAATATTGTTGTATATTCGAGTACTAAAGAATTTTTTAAAATCCAGTGGGGTACTTCCCCTCTATACTATTCCACATAAATCCGTCCCTGATTGGTAGTATACAATATTTTACACAGTCATATCTTTATACACATTTCGATATAAATATTAGAACAATGATATATTCAAAATCATTATTAAGAAATCACCAATAAATATATAAATATACTTTTTGATTAATATATTTTGTTATATTTGTATTTTGGATCGTATTCATATTAGATATTCGTATTTGTAAGGGTGCAGCATAATGTGAAATATTTAAATTGATAAATTTTTATGTATTTTAGGGTCTGATAGGGATATGAGGAACTGGGGTGCAGCAAGAGTGTTTTCCTACAAAGAGATTAAATTAGCAACAAGAAATTTCAAAGAAATTATAGGAAGGGGAAGTTTTGGACCTGTTTACCTTGGAAAGCTTCCAGATGGAAAATTAGTAGCCGTCAAAGTTCGCTCTGACAAATCCCAACTGGGGGCTGATTCTTTTGTCAATGAGGTTAAATTACTGAATTTAATTAACAATTTTGGATCCTATAAAATATTATATTAGTATTTGTTAGACTATATATCATAAATACTGATATAAGATTTGTTATTTAAATATTTTGTTTTAATTCAATTTAAACTTTATATAAAATGATAAATAATTAGTTTTCCATCACAGGAAAACTATCTCTTTATACTGAGATAGGTCTTATTTCGTTAATCATATTTAATGTAAAGTGAAATTTGAAAATAATTAACTTTTTATGTCAAATTTAAAATTCTAAACATTTTATTGAAGTTGTTCTAAGTATGAGACATTAAACTACTTTCTATACAAGAATTTTATGTAATAGTCAAAATCAAAGGATTATTCTGTTTAACCATTGGATCCAATTATAAATAATTGGACTCCATTTATGTTGATACTATTACTTGTATGTCACAAATAAGAAGGTGACATGTAAGTAAATGCGTCAAGCCAAATTGATGATCCAATGAAATTTTGTCCTGTAATACAAAATGTCCCATGTTTATATAATTCATAAAACATGGTTTTCTATTACATGGTTCACTTCTGTAACCATTTTTCTTTTCTAGTGCCTAACTGCCTATAATTCTTGACCATTTAATATATATTGTGTTGAGCTCAGGTTAATATTTTGTCAAGCATACGGCATCAGAATCTTGTGTCGTTGGAAGGATTTTGCAATGAATCAAAGCATCAAATATTAGTTTATGAGTACTTGCCTGGTGGATCCCTTGTTGATCACCTATATGGTACTAAATTCTTCAATACAGCTTCATAATCCCAACAATTCAATCATCATGATCATTTTTCTCTTGTTATCTTTTTTTCTTTTCCCATTAGGTACAAAGAGTAAAAAAACTTCTCTAAGCTGGGTTCGGAGGTTGAAAATTGCTGTTGATGCAGCAAAAGGTACAACAGTTGGAATAAGTTTTGAACAGTAACAATTTGAAATTAAATTGAGTAATTTCTTAAGAAATATTTGGTTTGGATACTTTACTCCTTAATAAATTTTATTCACTAAATCAGTCTCTAAATTTTTACCGAAATAGTATTGAATTTAGTCTCTTAACTTACACGCGAGTTTCAATTTAGTCCCTGAAATTTCAATTGCTTTTATTTAGTCCTTAATATTTTGCGAACGCAATTTATGTTAGTCCCTAAAACAATTTTTGACAGACACTAATGGAACGTTGACATAGACAGTCGAATGCCACACTGAATTCTGTAAACGACGTTATTTTTGTTTTGGTACTCAAATAACCCAAAAACAACATGGTAAGTGGTGTTTATTAAAACTTTTCTCCTAAAGTAAGTGGTACGGCTCATTTTTAGACTATTTGAACGCCAAAACCAAAACGACGTCATTTTACAGGATTCAGGGTGCATCTGATTGTCCATGTCAGCGCTCTATTAAGGTTTGTATGTCGGAAGTTATTTTAAAGACTAATTTGTAAAGTTTTCAAACTAAATAGAGAAAATTTAAATTTTAGAGACTAAATTAAGACTAACGTATAAATTTAAGAACCAAATTGAGTATTAACTTTCTCTGTATAGAGAAATTTATTTAAGAATTTTAAGAATTTTCAAAAATTGTTATTTTTTTATTAAATAATGATAAAATTAATTTGTCTATTTTTTTATTAAAATTTGACTAAAGATTGATTTGTCTAATAAAATAAAAAATTAAAGACTGATTTAGTATATAAAACTTGTTGAAAATTAAATTGTCTTGCTAAAAATTTTTTAGGAATTGATTTAAAATATTATTCTTAGCAATTTTAGCTAGGGGTGAGCACGGATAGCGGGTACCCGATTACCCACCCGAACCCGAACCAAACCAATCAAATTGGTTCTGGAACCGACGGGTAATCGGGTCCAACCCGAACCAAACCAATGATATTTGCTTATGATTAGTTCGGGTATCGGTTTTGGGGGCGCGGAACCCGAACCAACCCGTATACCCGATCATAATTAATTAAATAAAATATATATGACTTTTTATGTGTTTTCTAACTCATAACCCTAATCCTATCTCACTAATGTTTAGATTTTAATGTGTTTTGGTTTTAGCTTCTTTCAAAGATTATTCACTAGACTTTTGTATTTAACTTCTAATATTTCTATTGCACTTTTATATTTTCATTAGACAAGATTATTTACTATTAATATGTTTGAATTTTGATGAGTTTAATTTTTAATGTATTTGGTATTTAATATGTTTGCATTATTTCTGTTGATGTTACATGTTTATTGTATTTCTTGAATTTTTAAGATAAAAATTTGCCAATTTGGTTTTTTTTTTAATGAATTTCAAAGTCATCGGGTACCCGCTACCCGAACCAAACCAATCCGCTCTTAATCGGTTTGGTTTGGTTCGGGTACAAACACAAAAAAACGCAAATCCGAACCAAACCAAACCAATTACTTTTTGATCGGTTCGGTTCTAATTTTACCTTAAACCCGAACCAAACCGACCCGTACTCACCCCTAATTTTAGCCGACCAAGTAAATTATATGAATCAAATGTTAAATGACATCAAAATGTTCAATAGCAAAATTGGCATATTCCTAAAGCTAATTTTTGAATTAATGTTAAGGATTGGATTATTTGCACAACGGAAGCGAACCGCGAATCATTCACCGTGACATAAAGTGCAGCAACATCCTCTTGGACATGGACATGAATGCCAAGGTCTGTGACTTAGGCCTTTCTAAGCAAGTCATCCATGCTGATGCAACTCATGTCACCACTCTTGTTAAAGGAACTGCTGGTTATCTTGATCCAGAGTATGTTTTTACTAAAATTAACAAGTTAATATTGCTTTATTATTATTATTATTAGGATAAAGTATACTTTTTGTTTCTAAAATTTGATAAAAGTTTCAAAAATACCCTTAAGTTTTATTTTGTTCTAATTTTATTTCGGAAGTTTTCAATTGCATAAAATATACCATTGACGGCTAATTTTTCAAAAAATTTAAGACCAATTTAATATCAGTTTTATAAGAACAACCCTCACTAAAAGCAAACCAAGCATAATTTTCATGCATTATTGTTAGATTGGTCTTAAATTTTTTGAAATTTAGCGGTTGAGAGTATATTTGATGCAAGAAAACTTTTGGAACAAAATTAATACAAAATAAAATTTAAGGGTATTTTTAAAATTTTTGTCAAATTTTAGGAATAAAAAATATATATACTTTACTCTTATTATTATTATATTTTTTACTTTTAACATTTCTCATATTTTCAATTTTACTTTACCTCAACATTCTTAAATGATCTCAATTTTTTGCCTATGAATTTCAAACAGGACAATGCTAGGTAACTAATGATTTTTTTGAATAACATGAACAATCATCAATCAAATAAAAATATATTACACTTTTAAATTACATACTTAAATATTAATATTAAAATAACTATCTGCACACCTAATAAAATAAACATCTTATACCTTTGTTGTTCACATTATTTAATATTTTCATTGTCTACTTATACTTTTCTTTTCAAATATTGTCAAAGCTATCCTAATAGCCAACAGAGGTTGAAAGAATTTAAACTTTTGGAATAAAATTGAAGAGTTTGGTAAATGTTGAGAATACTTTATTTTATTGTTTATTTATGTAAATTAATTTCATGAGCCAGGTACTATTCCACTCAGCAGTTGACTGAGAGAAGTGATGTATACAGTTTTGGAGTGGTTCTTTTAGAACTTATTTGTGGAAGAGAGCCATTGAGTCACTCAGGGACCCCTGACTCATTCAATTTGGTCTTATGGGTAACTTATTTTCCTTACTTCCTTTTATTGTTTCTATAGCAGCTTATTTATTGTTAAACTTTTCAAATAGGTAAAGTATTTTTCTTTTTAATATTTGTGATTTTTGAAAATTTTGTCCTTTAACAATTTAGATGGAGTTGACGTTATGAGATAGTTTTAACATAAATAAAAAATGTTAGTAATAAAATTGAATAAAATTAAAATGACAGATATTTTTAAAAAAATTATAAATAATAAGGACAAAAAATATACTGTACCTATTTTTAAATTAATGAAGCTCATTGACATACTATCTTTTTAGATTTTACTAAGAAGGTTATGCTTCATTAAAAGTTTTCAAATTTCTGGAAATCTTACATTGTAAAATCATTCTGATGTAAAGATTTTAGTGTAAAAATTTTGAAGAATGTAAAACTATTCTTTTAACCACAAGTCCTCTAAAGGTAATTTCAATCGAGCTAGATAGAACTAGTTAAATGTAAAATAGGGATATTTGCGGTGTAATTTATATTAGTTTTAAGCAAAAAATTCATATGATGCAAACTCTAATTTTACTTGCTGTATGATTTGGATTGGATGATTTTTTTTAAAAAAAATTCGATCCAATTTTAAGTAGTTTGGATTGAATTGGGTTTGTGATTTTTTAAATTAAAAAAGTTAAATGTGTATAACAAGTCTTAACAGTTAACATCATAATGACATAATAAGTCTCAACACTATCTTAAAAAATCAATAATAACATAACATAGAAATAAAATTATAACTAGGTTAGTTAAAACAAATAAATAAATCTCATTTTGAATATAAAATATTTATTAAATAATAATAATACATGAATAATATAAAAATATAACAAATTAAATATATTATAAGTAAATTTATAAATATAATAATAAAAAATAATATTATAGCACATTGTGTAGTTTGGATTGGATTGCACTGGTTTTAAAAAGTGGATCAGAAATCCGATCCGATCTGATTCATGCAGTTTGCAAAAAATAGAATCTAATCAAATTTAAATTAATGCGATTTTAATCGGTCTTTAGTTTGATTTGAATTAAATAAGCAATTTAATTTGCATCGGTTTAGATTTGAACACTCCTAATTTAAAACAAATAACAATTTAATCATGTAGCATGAGAACAATTCTAAGCAATATAACTATGAAACTATCCATGTTGTATTCTTTTTCCTTCATATTCTTCACAAATTGAAGTTAAAAGTTTTGTCTGTGTAACGATGATGTAAAATACTAAGATAATTTCACATTTTTTGTTCCCTTTGTAATAACTACCAATTGCAGGCCAAGCCTTACTTACAGGCAGGTGCATATGAGATTGTGGATGAAGACATAAGAGGAACTTTTGATCCTTTAAGCATGAAAAAAGCATCTTTGATTGCTGTAAAATCAGTGGAGAGGGATGCTTCACAGAGACCATGCATTGGACAAGTATTAGCAGAATTAAAGGAGGCCTATACTATTCAACTCAGATTCCTTGAAGAATCTTGTCAAAACAACAATTGATTTACACCTAATGCAGATAAAGAAATAATAGAAGAGAACTAATATATAATTTAATTATATGATTTGTACTTTTTTGTTGTTGTAAATGTCACGTTAAATGTTATGATCAGCAAAGCAATTTATTTAGTCCAACAGCTAATACTTGATAAAGTTTGAATTATTATTATTTTTTTCGGTTTTTTACAACATCTCTTAATTTAATAGGCCAAAAATTAATTTATTGTAGATAGTTTGTTTGGATTATTTATTTCTGAGAAATAAATCATTGGGTCTAAAAGTGACAATAATGTAACCAATTTGAATGAGGATCATACTTTAAATACAATTGAGATCCATAATCTAGAATATGCACCTAAAAGACAGAGGCGACGATAAAAGACGTAAGTATCTCAAGGTAAAAAAAATTGTGAAAAAAATATCTTTCGAGAACAATTAGGTATTTATTTATGGTTTAATTACTCTGGAGGTCTCTATAATTTTATCAAATTTTTAATTAGATCTCTATACTTTTTTTTAATTAAGTCCTTATACATTAATTTTTTTTAATTTAGTCTCTATTAACGTTAAACGTCAAAAAAATATTAGTGAATTGTAAAATTATTTGTATATTTTTAGAGACCAAATTGAAAAGAAAAAAAGTATAGTGATTTAATTGAAAATTCAATAAAACTATAAATATTCAATGAAAGATATTTCTATAATCCCTTTATTTTGTCACTATCATTCTTTTACTTATTTATTATATACAAATTATACCAGAAATACCTTCTCTCTGTTTTTTTTTTTACTCCCAAAATACCTTATCTTAAAAACATACAAAAAAAATGGATAAAATGAAACAGAAATAATAGTAATAACTATATATAAAATTCAGTTTCTATCATTCAAGTATTTATTATGATCATGTAACATTTTATGTTTGTGTGGATTCATAGAATATAGTTTGTGTCTTTATCATATCATGGTACACTTTAAAAAATCACACGGCTATGTAATTTGTGTTGTTGAAATTTGAAATCTAAAAACAAAAATCATAGAAAACTATAAGGCTATGTAATTTGTGTTATTGCAGCATCCTACTCTCTGAACTAGCATAAGGATCAACAATAACATTGATAACGGCCGATTTTCAAGTCGAGAAGAATTCTGAAAGAGCAGACTTGAGTTCATCAGGTGCCCCAACAAGATATTATCATTAATTTATTATATTCAATCAATTTTAAAATTAAAAAATTAAATAAAAAAGAGGTGAGAAACGGAACTGACACTCCTTCGGCGACTCCACTAGCGAGAAGGGACTTGCATATGGTGGTGAAGGCGTAGGAAGGAGCAGCGGTGGCAGTGACGACGCCTTCACGACTAGCAAGCTTAGCTTTCTCGGTCAGAGTAACGATCTTTGTGACTGCAGATTCACCGCTTTTTACATCTTTCGAAGTCATACACAGAAGGGATCAGTTCTCTCTCTCTTTCTCTCTCTCTGTGTCTCTCTCTCTCTCAGTCTCCGATGGATGTGATGGATCGGCGGCGTCGAAGGTTGGTAGCCGAATGATAAAGTCAGAGAGAGAAAGAACGAGTGAGTGAGTGAACTCACAACAATTGCACACGTTTTTCATAAATTTTTTTTCCGTTTGTTTTAATCAAATCTGCGAAGGGGATGAGAGAGTAGGAGGTGAGAAGGGGATCAGAAGTAGGGGATGAGGTTTCTAAATTAAAAAATGTTAAGGGCATTTTTGAAATTTAAAAATTATTGAGGTGTTTTAAATTAGAATTTTTTATTTTTAATTTTAGAATATTCCTTTTTTAATAAAATATTCTGTTATCTAAAATTTTTTTCTGACAGTAGGAACTTGATTAAAGAAATTAAATAATTTAAAGATCTAATTGAAAAGAACAAAAGTATAGGGACTTAATTGAAAATTCGATAAAACTTTAAGAACCTATAAAGTAATTAAACCTTTATTTATCCAATTTAAGTTCATTAGCCAATTACGGAGTTAGTAAATTTAAGGGTTAAACAAAAAAATCTTAGATGAAAGAGTTGTTTTATAATTTGTATAAAATTTTTTATCTCAAATTTTTATTCATAAAAATTCTTATCTTATCACAAAAAAAAAAAAAATTATCAATCGTATTTTTATTCCCTTTCCTTCTCCTTAGTTTTTTTTATCTCTTTTTCACACACTAAGAGAAAATACAATACCATTTTTTTAAAAGGTAGAAAAAAAATTTCCATAAAAAAATACTTGGGTCAAAGTTTTTAAAATGCAAGGAATTTAAGAATTAGCACCATTAACTTTCATCTCATCACATTTGTAAGATTCGAAAAATTTATTAGTTAATTATATATTTAAAAAAATTAGTTATGGGTGTTTAGTCTGAATTGAAAATTTAAATTTCATAATTTAAGAATTTATAGATAAAATTTGAGCTTAAAAAATTATTTGAGTTACGAAAATATAATTATTTAGAAAAAAATGCATATCAACATTATAATTAATTATACACGCTTAAGTCTGTTTGGTATTGCGTATGGGAGAAATAAAAATATAAAACTGACCAAAAAAATATTTAGAATACAAACTGAAATATATATTCTTATAATTTTGGTCTTACATAGGATCAATAGGCAAAAAAACAAAAACATTCATCATTTATAGAGTCAAGAAACATGACTCCGTCCTCTTTTCATACATTTAGCAAAATGAGAGAGCGAGAGAGTGCTCGAGAGTGAGGAGAGGAAGAGAAGGAAAACTCTAAAGAATTAATCATTAATACCTTGAAATTTACTTTTCTCACAAACTGGAGCTCAGATTGATGATCCGTTTGTAGTTACACATTCCTCTCATCTTTCTCTACACGTTTTTATACCTCTTTTGCAGTGAGTAATCATGAAAATTTTTTTCTATTTCTTACTATTTTTGAACTTTGAAGGTGTGAGGTATTGAAAATTGTGGTTTTGATGCTTTAGAGAAAGCTCAAGCTCAAATTCTAGTAGAAATTTTAACACATGTTCATGTAGAATAAGATAAAAAAGCTTTTTTCCTCTACTTTTTTCTAATTGGTGTGAAATCCTAGTATGAACATTGTGTAATTTGAATGAAATTAGATTGAATATAGTTTATTAAAACTTGGATTAGTGAGGAATTGATTGAGGCTTGGATTGGCCGGAGAGAAAGACTCAAGAGGTTGGGACCACTGATGCATGAGCGTCTTAAGTATTTTTTTTGGTGTTATCTTAGAGAAAATTGATGACTTTTTACTTGTTTTAAGGTTATTCTATTAATACTGAGTGCTTTGATTTTTTATTAGTTATATGAGAATGATAGCAAAAGAAAAGTAAAGCATAAGCAAAAAAAAGCAACCAAAAAGACATCCTTCAAAAGAGAGAAAACTGGCATGCAACACGCTAGAAAGGAGGGCGTGCAACACGTCCATATAAGAAAGCAGAGGAGAGGGCATGCAACACGCTAAAAAGGAGGGCGTGCCACACGCCCAGGCAGCCAAAACAGAGCATTGGCATGCCACACGCCAACACGAGGGCGTGGTACACTAGGCCAAAAGTCTAGGGGGTAATTTTGTGCACAAAGTGGGTGTACAACGCTGACCTCTTCCTACTCCAACGAACATAACTTGAGTTATGGAGGTCCAAATAAAGTGCTTTTAGTGGCGTTAGAAAGCTAACATCTAGAACATTCCAACGATATATAATAATTTATGGTGTATGCGTATAAAAGTGGGCATGCAACACGCCAAAGTCAGGGCGTATCACATGCCCAAAAATCGTGCTCCAAGAGGCCAAGAACCATGACGTCTGGGACGGATCTAGGAATCTAAGAATGGAGGGGTCGAAAGTTAAAATCTTGCATAATTAAATATAATGTCATATATTTGATAATAGATATAATTAAATTAGTTTTTTAATTTAAAAATTAATAAATATTTGTTAAATAAAAGAATTATCTCAATCTTTATAATTTTTTTATGATTTTATATCTAATAAAATATAAAATTATCTATTTTTAAATATTTTGTTAATTAATTTATTTTATTAAGTATTTATGTGACAGTAAATTATATTTTTATATTTTATATCTTTAAAAAAAATAACTTCAAATTAAATAAAAAAATACAAATAATATAAATACATGTAGAAAAATTTGAACCCTAATAGATAAAGAATTCCAACTCTTTTTACTATTATTATGTTATTAAATTTTACTATATATAATGCATCTATTATAATAGTATATGAGTTTAAAATTTGTTGGGGGTTAAGGCCACTACTTGCTCCCCTTGAGTCCGTCTCTGCATGGCGTGTAACATACCAAGATGAAGGGGCATATCATTTTGGCACGCATTCGAAGGGGCAGTCATGCGTACGCACATGCCTTAAAAGTTTTATAGATCATGCGTATGCATCCCCATGCATACGCACTAATGAGAAATTTTGTCTAATTATGCATATGCATCTCTCATGCGTACACATGACCCAACTTTTTTGGTTTTCTTTTGGAGCACGAGTTACTAATTTCATTGGTTAAGATTTGGAGCTTTGTTGATTCCTATAGATTAATATTATAGCTTCTTTATCTTGATTAATACATTGATGTTTTCTTAAAAAAAGTTTTCTTTCTTCATCCAAAGGATTTGAATGTATTAAAAAGCAATTCTAATATGATTTGAATTCTTTTAATATCTTAAAAAAGTTATTTAATTGAATTTAGCTTGAAAATTTCTTCTCATGGTTCTTAGGTTTTGGCCTTGAATTTGATAAGTAACATCGAATCAACCAAATTTGGTTATTGAGAATTGTATGCTTTTTGAATCAGTGAAAGCACTTAACCTCTTATGTCAATTAATTAATAAAGGAATTGATAATTTATTAGGATTAGAGAAATTGAATTACCTATAAATTAGAATTTGATTACTAAGGATTTGCCATAGGTACATCATTTCTTGATCAAGATGAAAAATGAAAAACATTTTTTCAGAAGTCTCAATATCTCTAAAACCTTAACTCTTTTGAATCATATTACCTTTTCAATTATTTATGACTTTCTTTTATTGAATTCACTATTTTTATGTAATTGCTTTTGAAACCTTTGATTTTGATTGTGTAATTAGATTAATCAATTGATCATTGTTTGTTTAGTCCATTAATCCTTGTGGAAACAATAACCCACTCCCGTGGTATTACTTGGTACGACTCGGTACACTTGCCGATCGTTTGTGGTTTTGTAAAATCTGCATAAAGTTTTTGGCGCTATTGCTAAGGATTAATAGAGATTAACAACAAACCAATCAATTGATTACCTAGATAAGACCATTTCTTTTCTTGTTATTTAATTTTTGCTAGTTATCTCACTGGGGATTCTCTTCACTTTGACGTATAGAATCCCAATTTCCCTTATTTTCTGTGTGTGTGTTTATGCAGAACAATAAGAATAAAGAACCTCTTCAATTTGATCCTAAAATTAAAATGACTCTTTAGAGGCAATGAAAACAAGCTAGAGACTAGAGAGTTGAAGAAGAGATTGAAGAGAAAATTGAAGAAGAGTTTGAATTCAATATGGCAGCTAACAACAACAATGTTATTACTCCTAATGTCCTAAATGACCATCAAGTTAGGAAGAATCTTAGATCCTTAACTACCCCAAATCCTGGGCATTGTAGTATTAGCACTTTCACCCCTAATTTAAATGCTAACAACTTTGAGTTGAAGCCCCAACTCATTATTTTGGTGCAGTAAAATTGTCAATTTGGTGAAAGTATTTAAGAAGATCCTAACCGACATATCTCTAACTTTTTTTGAATCTATAACGATTAAGACTGATGGGTCCCTGCCAAAGTTTACCGACTATTGTTGCTCCCGTTCTTTGTAAGGGATCGGGCTAAATAATGGCTTGAAATTCAACCCAAGGAGAGTATAGCAATTTAAGAGAATTTTGTGAGCAAGTTTCTAACCAAATTTTTTCCATATCAAAGGTTGACAAAGTTGAGAATAGATATCCAGACATTCAAACAACAAGACAGAGAGTCTCTTTATGAAGCTTGTGAGAGGTACAAAAAGATGCTTATAAAGTACCCTCCGGATATGTTTTCAGATTGGGTACAACTCCATATTTTCTATAATGGGATTACCCCGACCTTAAAAAATTCGTTGGATAACTCAGTCGGAGGATCTCTTCATATGAAAATGACCACTGATGAAGCATTGGAGTTAATTGAAATGGTGGTTAATAATCAATACTTATACTCCTCCGAAAGAACAATGAGAAAAGGAGTGATGGAGTTGGATGCACTGGACACTCTTCTAGCCCAAAATAAAGTCATGTTCCAACAAATTAATGCTATTACTCAACAACTTGAAAATATGCAAGTCTCTGCAGTGAATATACAAGATGTTTCTTATTATATGAGTGGAGAAATCTCTCAAGATGAAAGTTTTGATTATGGCCAATTCTCTATTGAGTAAGAAAATTACCTGAGAAATTCTTTAAGACCACCTAATAATGACCCGTTCTCTAAGACCTACAATTCTGGATAGAGAAATCACCTCTTTGGGGTAAAAAAATCAAGGTCAGAGGTAAAATAACTTTAACAATAACTCTTACTAAAATAATTTCAACAACAACCATCACCAAAATAACTTCAACCCCTATCATCAATCAAGCAACTCTCGTCACAACCACCAACCCTCACAACATCTCCAACCATCACAAGAATCCCAAATTCCTCATAAGCTTTCCCATATAGAAATTTTTATAGAAAAACTCTCCCAACAAACCTTTATTTTTGTCCAAAATACTCAAAACTTTATGCAGAAAACTAAAGCCTCCATTAGAAATTTGGAAATGTAAGTGAAACTAATTGCTCAATAATTAGCAAAACGCATAAATATTTTTTTTTGGTGACATAATTTTAAATCTAAGAGAAGAATGCAAGGCGATACATTTGAAGAGTGGCAAAGTGGTTGGTAAGGAAACTACAGGTACTGACGAATAAGAGGAAGAAATACAAGCCAAGAATTTCATATCCTCAAAGGCTCAAAAGGAAGAACAAGAAAAAGTAATACTCCAAATTTTTGGAGATATTCAAGTCACTACACATCAACATTCTATTCATAGAGGTACTTGAACAAATGCCACTGTATGTTAAATTTATAAAGAAATTGTTGTCTAAGAAAAGATCCTTAAAGGAAGGTCAAACAGTGGTAATGACTAGAGAGTTTAGTGCAATCATTCAAAGAAATTTGCCAAGTAAAAAGAAAGATTCTGAAAATTTTGAATCCTCTACACCATTTAAAACACAACCTTGGAAAGAGCATTGTGTGATTTAGGGGCAAGTATCAATTTGATGTCTCTCTGTGTGATGAAAAAATTTTAAATTTAAGAGACAAAGCCCACAAGAATAGCTCTCCAATTGGTGGACAAATCAATAAAGTAAGCATACGGAGTGGTTGAGAATGTATTGATTAAGGTGGAAAAATTATTCCTACCAACAGATTTTATTATTCTTGACATGAAAGAGGATGAGAATTCTTCTATCATTCTAGGAAACATTTTCTAACTACTAGTAGAGCCTTGATTGATGTTGAGCACTTAGTGTTTCATATTTTCAAAACTATACATCACTCGAGTGATAACGAAGATTGCATAAAAGTTAAAACAAGTGATCCAAACCTCAAAGAACCCCTTGATGAAGCACTTTTAGAAGTCCCACTTCCATGCTTGGAAAAAAAAAAGAAGAAAGAGAAAAGGTGCAGCAAATTGAAGATACAAATGAGACTAACAAAAGTTTGCAATCCAATTATTCTTTTAGTGTTGGGAGTGTATTATCAAATGAAGAAGGAAAGTTCCCAGGAAGAAGGTGTCCAGAAAATGGAGAAATAAGAAGACTTCTATAAGTAACGTCTCACCTGGACAACAAGTGATACAATTTCCTTTGCCACCATGGATATGGCCATGCAAGTACAACAGATGGTATGGACCTTACACTGTAAATAAGATCCTCTCCTTGAAATACATTAAAATTATAGAAGAAGACAATAGAAGGATATTCAAAGTGAGAAAGGAAGCATTGGAGCACTATGATCAACCTCCACTTTAGCAAGAACAAATTGTTAAGCTAGTGACGTTAAAGAAGCGCTTGTTGGGAGGCAACCCAATGTTAGATAATCTACTTTCATCTTTCTTTTTTCTTTGTTTAAAGTTGTGTATGTGTTTCATGGATTGAGTATGGTGTTGCTATATCAACAGGATGCTTTCATTTTGCTGAGTACTTGGTCCAGTTTTACATTGATTGTGTCACAGTAAGTTTGGTGTTCTCAAACCAAGTTTGGTGTTGTCACAATTCGCCCATGCAAGGTCCATCCCCATGAAAACACATTAGCAACCTATTTATTTTACATTGTTTTATCTTTATTTTTGTTTTGTTTTTAATTTTGTCTATTTTATTTGAATAAGCTTTCGCATCACTTAATTGCTTCCACTAGATAATCATGATTATTCCTATTTCTATCACAAATATTTTTCTTTGTTGCTTGAGGATAAGCAACCATTCTAAATTTGGTGTTGGAGGCTATGCTCTACATAGCCTAAAAGGTGATGAAGAGGACGATGAGAAAGATGATGAAAATGATGGCAATAATAACTAAGGTTGTTGAACTCTTTTTGTCTCCTTCCTTTTAATTATGTGCATGTATGTTTTCCTGCTCCATCTTATATAATGCATTTAGAATTTTTGTTTTTGACATGCTTATCATGACTTGTTCATCACAACCCACAATTATAATTATGCTTGCTACATAAAGCAAGCAAGGGTTATGTGCCAAGAAGGAAACAAAATAAAAAAGGGAATGAACATAAAGAGCATGATAATGTGACTTTGGAAGGTCAAACTAATTAAGAAGGTTCAACATAAAATGAGCCAAATTGCTTGAGGTCTTAATCTAAGAGACTATTATGGGATCCTTATCATTGAGAAAGCCTTGAAGAAGCAAAACATAACAAATAATAATTAACAAAAAGGGGTTAAAAGAGAAGCCAAAGGCCCTGAATACCACTGACTAAGAAAATTAAAAGAAAATGAGTTCTAAGAGCCTCTTAAGTCAAGTGCTTGTGGTGCTTATGTATCAAGCAAAGCTTGAAAATAAAGCATTTAGAATCATAACTAAACTCAAGGTGAAAAGCATCCCCAAGAATGAGAAAGCCAAAGGCTTTGAGCACCACTGATGGAAAATGTTAAAAGGACATTGTAAGCTCAAAGAGCTCTCCAATCAAGTACTTTTGGTGTTTTGTGTCGAGCAAAGCTTGAGACAAAACATTTAAAATCACGGCTAGACTTAAGGTGCAAAGAACCCAACACAAAAATAAACTGAAAAAAAAGTAAATAAGCTTGCTTCAAGGTGATGATTCAAGGAAGGATTCCATAATCTAATCCGGATTGAGGCTTTGGAAGATTATAACCATTTGTGTTGAATTATGCATAAGTGAAATGACTAACCAAAACCATTTGAATTGCTACCATTCACCCTTGCATTTTAAGCTTTAAAACTTTGAGGATTAAGGCATGATTCTTTACTTGCTTGAGGACAAGCAAGATCTTAAGTTTGGTATTGTGATGCATGAGCATCATAAGTACTTTTCTTTGGTGTTTCTTGGAGGAAATTGATGACTTTTTCTTAGCTATTATATGATTTTTAAGGTTATTCTATTAGTACTTTGATTGCTTTAATTTCTTGTTAATTGTAGGAGAATGATAGCAAAAAAAGAAAAGCAAAGCACAAGCAACCAGAAAAACATCCTCCAGGAGACAGAAAACTGATGTACAACACGCCAGAAAGGAGGGTGTACAACACGGCCATACAAGGAAGCATAGGAGAGGGTATGCAACATGCCGAAAGGGAGGGCGTGCCACACGCCAACATGAAGGCGTGGCACGCTGGGCCAAAAGTCCATGAGGATTTTAATTTTCTACATTATGGACAACTAAACCTCCATTATTAAGATTAGGATCTGGTGGACGAAATTGTGATCACATCAATGTAGTATTCTTTGTTGTTGTATGGAATCCTTATTATGGCACTTATGTGTGGACACAACTCCGTTCAACTAACCAGCAAGTGTACTGGGTCGTCCAAGTAATACCTTACGTGAGTATGGATCGATCCCACAGAGATTGTTGGTATGAAGCAAGCTATGGTCATCTTGTAAATCCCAGTCAGGAGGATAAAATTATGGAATTTAGAAAATCAAATATGATTAATAAAAATAAACAGAAAATAAAATGGATAGAGATACTTATGTAAATCAATAGTGGAAATTTCAGATAGGCGTATGGAGATGTTGTGCTCCTCTTGAATCTCTACTTTCTTATTACATTCATCCTATCCTTCTTACTCCTTTCCATGGCAAGCTGTATGTAGGGCATCACCGTTGTCAATGGCTACATCCCATCCTCGCAGTGAAAACGTTCCTATGCTCTGTCACAGCACGGCTAATCATCTGTCGGTTCTCAATCAGGTTGGAATAGAATCCCTTGATTCTTTTGCGCTTGTCATCACGCCCAGCCTTCAGGAGTTTGAAGCTCGTCACAGTCATTCAATCCCAGAATCCTACTCGGAATACCACAGACAAGGTTTAGACTTTCCGGATCCTCATGAATGCCGCCATCTATCTAGCTTATACCACGAAGATTCTGTTGG
>NC_029773.3:68574913-68575133 GCF_000817695.3 Arachis duranensis | reverse complement strand
CGGATCCTCATGAATGCCGCCATCTATCTAGCTTATACCACGAAGATTCTGTTGGGGAATCTAAGAGATATGCGCCCGGCTGAAGGTAGAACGGAAGTGGTTGTCAGTCACGCGCGTTCATGGGGGTGAGAATGATGATGAGTGTCACGGATCATCACATTCATCAAGTTGAAGTGCAACGTATATCTTGGAATAAGAATAAAAGAGAATTGAATAGAAA
>NC_029773.3:68570162-68572341 GCF_000817695.3 Arachis duranensis | reverse complement strand
GGATCATGACGTTTTTCTGGCGTTTAACTCCAGACAGCAGCATGTACTTGGCGTTCAACGCCAAGTTACGTCCTCAATTTCTAAATAAAGTATGGACTATTATATATTGCTGGAAAGCTCTGGATATCTACTTTCCAACGTCATTGAGAGCGCGCCAATTGGAGTTCTGTAGCTCCAGAAAATTCATTTCGAGTGCAGGGAGGTCAGATTCCAACAGCATCAGCAGTCCTTTTGTCAGCCTTTTTCAGAGTTTTGCTCAAGTCCCTCAATTTCAGCCAGAAATTACCTGAAATCACAGAAAAACACACAAACTCATAGTAAAGTCCAGAAATGTGAATTTAACATAAAAACTAATGAAAACATCCCTAAAAGTAGCTTGAACTTACTAAAAACTACCTAAAAATAATGCCAAAAAGCGTATAAATTATCCGCTCATCAGGATCTCTATTTATTTTGATCGATTAATAATTATATGTTCTTCTACTCTTGATTAATGCATTGATTAATATTTAAAAATTGGTGTCATTCTTCATCTTACGGATTAGTGATTATTGAAAAATAACTCTAATCTAACTTGAATTCTATTTGAATCTTGAAAAAGTTATATCATTAAAATTACAGCTTGAAACCAATTTCTCACAACTCCTTAATTATCTGGACTTAATGTGGTACGTGACATATAATTGCATCATGCTTTTGGGTTCTTAGGGTTTGTCTGTCTTATAAATCAGGATTTGAACTTTATCCTCTAATACAATTGATTGATTAAGGAATTGATGATTGGTTGGGTTCAAGGAGATTAAATTACCTAGGAATAAGAATCCAATCACCTAAGATTTGCCATAAACTCAATCTTTGCATGATCAAAGTAGATAGCAATAATTGTTAATTTAAATACCTCCAATACTTTAACTATTTTTATCATATTATTTTTTTAACTAATTTTAGTTTGTTTTTTGTTAATTCTCTACTTTTATATTATTTGCTATTGAAACACTTAATTTTGATTGTCTGACTAGAATAATCAATTGACTATTGTTTGCTTAATCCGTTAATCTTCGTGTGATGGACATTCACTCACCTGAATTTATTACTTGGTACAATCTGGTGCACTTATCGGTAAGTTATAGATTGTAAATTCCGCACCACTCATGCTAAGCTTCAAAATAAAAAACAATGTATGAAAAATGGCCGAAAGATCCTCCGTCAAAGTTTTTAAGAATATTTTATACTAACTCTTAAAACAAAACCTAAAAGTCAAATTTAAATCAAAATCTCCCAAAATCAAATTATATCTTCCGCAATTAATCTTTTCCTTTTGATTTAGATCCAGAGCTTAGTGATTCAATCCTTCAGCATGCAATGTGGGCTTTTGAGTTTTGGGCGTGCGGCACGCTCCATCATTGGCATGTTGCACGCCATTAATTTTTCAAGCCATGGGAGCAGCTCTCTGGGTGTGTTGCACGCCCACTCTTTGACGTGTTGCATGCCAATTTTTTCAAGTCCCTGGAAACATCTATCTTGGGCGTGTGGCACGCCTACTTCCTAATGTGTTGCACGCCAATTTTTAGCATTAGATGAGACTTAAAAAGCGCGTAGAAACGGCACGTCCTTGTTGATTAACGTGTGGCATGCCATAAAATAGTTGATCTTGGAATTGAGTTCTTGGGCGAGTGGCACGCCTACTTGATGAGCGGATAATTTGTATGCTTTTTGGCATTGTTTTTAGTATGTTTTTAGTATAATCTAGTTAGTTTTTAGTATATTTTTATTAGTTTTTAGCTAAAATTCACTTTTCTGGACTTTACTATGAGTTTGTGTGTTTTTCTGTGATTTCAGGTATTTTCTGGCTGAAATTGAGGGTCCTGAGCAAAAATCTGATTCCGAGACCAAAAAGGACTGCAGATGCTGTTGGATTCTGACCTCCCTGCACTCGAAGCAGATTTTCTGGAGCTACAGAAGCCCAATTGGCGCGCTCTCAACGGCGTTGGAAAGTAGACATCCTGGGCTTTCCAGCAATATATGATAGTCTATACTTTGCCCAAGATTTGATGGTCCAAACCGGCGCTCAAAGTCACCTACAGAAATTCCAGCGTTAAACGCCGGAACTGGCACAAAACTTGGAGTTAAACGCCCAAACTGGCACAAAAGCTGGCGTTTAACTCCAAGAAGAGTCTCT
>NC_029773.3:68568491-68568771 GCF_000817695.3 Arachis duranensis | reverse complement strand
TTTCTCTTTCCTCTTTTTAAAAATCAAATCTTTTTCATAAAAATTTTTCAATCATATCTTTCTAATTGCTGTTTTCAAAATTTTTTTAATTAACTAATTGATTCAGTTTTCAATTTGCTTTGATTTTATTTTCTTTTTGATTTTCGAATTTTTACTTTAATTTTCCTTTGCTTTATTTCATTTTTTTCGTTTATTCCAAAAAAAAAAAGAAAAAAAAAACAAAATTTATCTCTTTGCAATCATTATCATTTCCCTTTTGTCCATCATGGACTTAAGTGGG
>NC_029773.3:68568015-68568391 GCF_000817695.3 Arachis duranensis | reverse complement strand
GACAATACTTTTTGCTTTCTGAATGAATGCTTGAACAGTGCATATGTCTCTTGATTTTGTTGTTTTGAGAATGTTAAAAAGTGTTGGCTCTTGAAAGAATGAGGAGAAAGAGAACTGTTATTGAGGATCTAAAAATCATTAGATTGATTCTTGAAGCAAGAAAAAGCAGTGAAAAAAAAAAAGAAGAAAAAAAAATTTCGAAAAAAAAAAGAGAAAAAGAAAAGAAAAATAAAAATAAAAGAATAAAGAGTTGTGATCCAAGGCAACAAGAGGGTGCTTAAGAACCTTGGACACCTCTAATTGGGGACTCTAGCAAAGCTGAGTCACAATCTGAAAAGGTTCACCCAATTATGTGTCTGTGGCATGTATGTATCCG
>NC_029773.3:68556731-68567375 GCF_000817695.3 Arachis duranensis | reverse complement strand
TCAGCCCAAGCACACACCAAGTGGGCCCGGAAGTGGATTTTTCTGTCATTTACTCATTTCTGTAAACCTTAGGACACTAGTTTACTATTTATAGGATCTTTTGACATTGTATCAGTACCTTATGCAACTTTTTGATAACCTTATGACATTGTACACGTTTTCCACAGTATGAGTCTCTAAACCCCATGGTTGGGGGTGAGGAGCTCTGCTGTGTCTTTATGGATTAATGCAATTACTACTGTTTCTCATTCAATCATGCTTGCTTCCATTCTAAGATAATACTTGTTCTTAATCCGGATGAATGTGATGATCCGTGACAATCATCATCATTCTCAATCATGAACGTGTGACTGACAACCACCTCCGTTCTACCTTAGATTAAGTAGTTATCTCTTGGATTCTTTAACCGGAATCTT
Organism: Arachis duranensis; assembly: GCF_000817695.3. NCBI lineage: Eukaryota > Viridiplantae > Streptophyta > Magnoliopsida > Fabales > Fabaceae > Arachis > Arachis duranensis. The sequence continues at coordinate 68,566,959 of NC_029773.3, read as the reverse complement.
CGTGGTATAAGCTAGAATTGATGGCGGCATTCAAGAGAATCCGGAAGGTCTAAACCTTGTCTGTGGTATTCTGAGTAGGATTCAATGACTGAATGACTGTGACGTGCTTCAATCTCCTGAAGGCGGGGCGTTAGTGACAGACGCCAAAAGAATCACTGGATTCTACTCCGGTCTGATTGAGAACCGACAGATGGAATGCCGTGCCGTGACAGGGCATTAGGAATCGTTCCAATGAGAGGATGGGAGGTAGCCATTGACAACGGTGAAACCCTACATACAGCTTGCCATGGAAGGAGACTTGCGTGACTGAAGAAGAAGACAGTAGGAAAGCAGAGATTCAGAAGATGGAGCATCTCCAAACCTCAACCTACTCTCCATTACTGCAAAACAAGTAATCATTTCATGTTCTTTTGCTTTTCACAATCAATCCTGATAATTCCTGATATCCTGACTAAGATTTACAAGATAACCATAGCTTGCTTCAAGCCGACAATCTTTGTGGGATCGACCCTTGCTCACGCAAGGTATTACTTGGACGACCCAGTACACTTGCTGGTTAGTTGTGCGGAGTTGCAAAAGTGTTATTGCAATTTCGTGCACCACTACTCCTGGCTTATTGCACGCCGACTTTCTTGATTGGCCTAGGAGCCTTTCATTGGGCGTGTGGCACTCCCTATTCTTGGTGTATTGCATACCCATTTTGTGTCTTAAAGTGCCTTGAATTTGAGCCTCTGAAAAGTTGGCCTAGCATGCTATGCCTTTGCATTGGCGTGTGGCATGCCAGCTTTTTTGTTTGGTTCTGGGAGGCTTGCCCTTTGGCGTGTGGCACACCCTTTTGCTAGCGTGTTGCACGCTAGCTTCACATTTAATTATCGAGGCTCTCACCCTGGGCGTATAGCATGCCTTTGTCCTGGCGTATTGCACGCCAACTTCAATCATCAATTTGGGAGGTCTCCTTGGGAATGTGGCATGCCCTCTTGCTGGCGTGTTACACGCCATGCTTTGGTTTCTTGATTGCTTGATCCTGGGAGTATATCGAAGGCGTGTGACACGCTCTCTTTACTGGCGTGTTGCATGCCTTGAATTGGTGTGGGGCCTCTGGAATATTGGCCTGATGTGCCACGCCCTTGTGTTAGCGTGTAGCACGCCAATTCCTGTGATTTGGGCAGAAGGGCGTGTGGCACGCCCTCCCTTTAACGTGTGGTGTGCCCATTTCTCTTCTTTCTGGAAAGTACTTTTTTTAGTTAGTTCTTTTTGCTCATGTTTTACTTTTTTTTTGTTATCATCCACCTACAATTATCAAAAAATTAAAATGTTTAAAATACCAATTGAATAACGTATAAAAGCACATAATTATCAAATAAAAATTATTAACTCTCTTTAAAAAATATAAACAAAAAGTACTTAAAATACTCATGTATCATCTTATTTAAATATTTGTGACAAAAATGTACTCCATTCTCATTATTTTTGAATGATCCTAAAAAGAGAAAGAAGACTGAAATAGCAATAGATATCTATATGATAGAATTCACTTGAGTTAAGAGAATATTTGAGGAATGTCTAGTATAAAAATAATTGAATGAGAAGGTTGCCAACCCCCAAAAAGAGAACTATGTAATATGAACTATGTAATATACTTTATCTATTTTCAGGTAAACATTTTTAATTACCAAAGATTTCTATATATATTAATGTACTTAGTGTATGATTTTTGTCTACGCATATATAGGGAGATACGAGTTAAATTTTAAAATGTTCCTTGAGATTGATGTCATGCACTAAAATTGTCTTTGAGATTCTAATTGCACTAATTACGTTCCTGAGATTGACAAAAATACACCACGTTAGTCCCTGACCAAATTTTCATTAACAGCGTGATGACATGGCATGATGATGTGGGCTGTTAGTGACACGTGTCACTCCATGATTTAGCCATGTGTAATGGTATGATGATGTGTTGAACAGTGACACGTGGCATGCTGACATGAATGGTTATGCCACGTGTCACAGTGCTATTTGGTCACGTGTCTGTTTGTGCCATGTGTCACAACAGTATTCATCCATGTGTCATGCATTATGTCATCATTGTAGATGCACCAAATTAGTCATTCACTTTGCGTTAAGTGACTCATTTTAGTCCCTAAAATTGAATATCGTGCACCAAACTAGTCCCTTCACCAATTTTTATCATTTTTGAAAAAATTAAAATTTTCAATATCTTGGATGCACTAATTTCAATTTTATTTTTTCACATATCGTTTAAATACAAGTGCTTTTATCAAAATTTTTAAGATTTTAGTTTAATTATATAATTTTTTTTCTATAATAATTTAACATGGTGATTTTGTAATAAATAAGTATGTTATTGTAAAAAAAAAGAATTATATGATTGATTAGACATATTTTTCATTAAAAAATATATTTTTAACAAGAAATCAAGAATTAAAATACATATTTTTTTCGATTCTTATGAAATACACATTTTCGTTGTGTGTAAATGGGTTAGACTGAAGGCACTTCAAACACCCTCACTACCATCTCCGACCTCTTCACGTTAACTACTCCAAGATGGTAATTAGGGGTACAAACAGATTAACAAACATATAAAAGCACTTGTATTTAAATAGTATGTGAAAAAATAGAATTGAAATTAATGGATTCAAAGATATTGAGAATTTTAAATTTATTGTAAAAAAGGAGAAAAACTGGTGAAGGGACTAGTTTGGTGCACGACATTCAATTTAAGGGACTAAAATGAGTCACTTAACACAAAGTGGGGGACTAATTTAGTGCATCTACAATAATGACATAACAGATGACACATGGATGAATATTGTTGCGACACGTGGCACAAACAGACACGTGGCCAAATAGCACTATGTCACGTGGCACAACCATCCACGATAGCATACTACGTGTCATTGGTCAACACATCATCATACCGTTACACGTGGTTAAATCATAGAGTGACACATGTCATTAACAGCCCACATCATCATGTCATGTCATCACGCCGTTAATGAAAAATTGGTCAAGAATTAACGTACTGTATTTTTGTCAAACTCAAAGACATAATTGGTACAATTAGAATTTCAGGAATGATTTTAATAAACGATGCCAATCTCAGATTATTTTAGAGTTTAACTCAAAATACAATATATATATATATATATATATGAGAAGATCACTAAAAAATTTTATGATCCAATATTAAATTTATTCCAATTTAATAAGTTTTAATATTATCCATTAAAGAGGACTCAAACATCCATATACTCTTTAGCATGAAAATTTGAGTCTCATGTGTCCACCGTGTTTATCTCCCAACACACATTAAAGTTGTTTCGAAAAAATATAATTGTATTTGAATAATATTAATTTAATTTATTGTGAATTGAATTTTATTATAAATTTACTTTTAGTAGAAACAATAATTTTTTTACTTTTTTATTGTTGAGAATTATATTGAAACAGTAATAAGATGTTAATTAATTACTTGTTCTAAGTTTTTGTATTAAGGAGTGGTATATGAGTCTTAATTGAGTTATTATTTTTTTTATAAAATTAAGAGTGAGACTCAAACTCATGATCTTTTAAATGAGTATGGAAAGATTATAGTTTAATTTAATAAAATTTTTTAAAAAAGTATTTGTGTTTTCTAGAAGCTCAAACTTTTTGAAGGTTGTAGTAGGCTTAGAGAATGGGGGGTTGAATCTATGCCTTCTTTTTTAGTTGCTGTTTTGACCCTTTTAGTAGAAGTTACAAATCTGATTCTGTTTGAACTCAGCAGCGGAAATTTATGAGACAATTTATTTTTGTCTCATGAAAAATAAAAAACAGAACATGACAGAGAAGAAGAAGCTAACACCAGCATATATCCTGGTTCGGTTGCTTTGTGCTATGCAACCTACATCCAGTCTCCTCCACAAATATGGAAGAATTTCACTATAGTTAACAGTATTACATACACCAATTTCACATTCAAGTTCTAACCTAACTTGACATTGGTTATGCTAACACCTAACTATTTCTCTTAGTGCTAACCCAACTAAGAAAGGGATACCAAACAGGAATAAGATACAAGACACTTGACCAACCTAAAGAAATCTGAAAATAACTCTAGGCTTTTCTCTCAAGTGTATCTCTCAGCCTTTTCACTCATGGCTTTTTCTTAAGCTTTCTCACTTTGCCTTTTCTCTCAAGAAATTACAGAAAGATAAGCTTAGAAAAGTACATTACAATTGGTTCTTCATCCAAGGTCAACACCTTGAGCCTTGAGCTTCACCAACTCACAGATTCACTTTTTCATTTTTAGCATCAAAGAGTAACCTTTGCTTCTGACTTTTCCAACTTGACCGAAAGCCATGAAGAAGTAACCGAACTTGTTTTCCAATGGTCAACCAGATCTGAACCCTTGAATACCAACTTGGTCCCCAAGTCTTGATTAAGACCGTAGATACACAGCAGAATAGGGCAGAGAGCAACTTTCCCTTCAAAGCCATTTTCGGATAGAGCAGAGAGTAGGGGAGAAAGGGTGAAGATCTGATGCATGCAGGATGATATGATTTACCTTTCTTAAGCTTGATTTAGCTTGGGATTTCAGTTTTAGCTTCTGTGCTTCAAGCTTCAATTCTCTCTCTCTTGCTTCTTTGGTTAAAGGCTTATGGAAGAAGCTCTTTCTCTTTCTTACTTTTCTGAAGTCTTGATATGACCTGATTTGAGAGGAGAGGAACGTTGCCTTGGTTCGAGCAAGATGGTGGGAAATTGAAAACAATTTCAAGCTTGGATCGGGTTCTTCTCTTTTTTGGCCCGGTGTCTTGCTATGCTTCTTTGTTTGATATGAATGACTTGGGCTTGTCTTTATTCACACTTTCCATTCAGCCCATTTGCTTTGTTTTGTTATTCATTCAACTTGGGCTGCCAAAAATGAAGTGTGACCTGCAACATAGCATAAATAATTAGCAATGTGTACTTATTAATTTAACAACTCTAATTATTTATTTTGCCAAAAATAATGTTTGTCATCACTAATTATTTTAGTTATTTTCTTAACTCAACAATCTTCCCCTTGATGACAAACATGATTTAAGCAATAATCAAAAAGAAATAAGTTTGAGTTAGGTTTAGAAAACTCCCTTTGATTTTATGTTGCTCCCCCTTTCTTTTTCAAGATTAGCTCCCCCTGGATTTATGCTTTCCTCTTTGTTCCTGTTTATGCATTGTACTTAAAGAAAGCACAATAAAGAGCTATACACATTTATTTTGTCTAAGAGATATCAAATGAGCAACATCACATAATCAGGCCAACATTAATTATATGTTAGTAGCAAAAGGATTCATCATGTGAGATCAAATTTTAGTGCAGCAATTTAGACAGAAATTCGAATGAACTACTAGTAGCTGCATCAAAAAATACCCATCCTTACTCCCCCTTTTGTCATCAAGGGTGGACAACTCAAAGGATCAACAAAAACATCAATTCAAATCCTGCAAGGAAAGGTTAGATAGTAGTTCAAAAGTTCTAACTAAACCAACAAAAGTGCAGCAGTATTTAGAGTTATTACAGTCATCCAAAAAGTTCAACAGATGCAGAATAAATAAAATTCATGAGACAAAACGAGAGCAGCAGCAGCAGTCTTCATGAGACAAATCTCAGGCATCAGAACCATCTCCTTCCGAGGCATCATTCTCTTCAACATCAGTGGCAATGTCTTCATCATTGTTAAGGTTATCAATGAAGGTCATGAGCACAGCCACCCTATCCCTTGATTTCTTCAGAAAGTTCTCATGCTTGCTAGCTAACTTCCTTTGTTCCTTGCTCATGGCAATCATGTGATTAGATTGAGATACAAACTCTTGAGCTACATCCTTGACCACATTCAGCAGAGTGGATTTCTTCCCAATGGAAATGGAAGTACCCTCGGTGGAAGGAGCATGAGAATCCTCAGGGACACAGTCCTCATCTTCATCATCTAGGACGACTCTTTCAGATCTAGTGGGTCCTTTGTTCTGTTTCACTGAACAAGTGTGTCAGTGTAAGAAACCCTTTGATATGAACCACTTTGAGGAATCAAAATGTGGTTGACAATGCGGTGTAATTGAGCACGTTCATATCCTAGGGCTTTGTGAGTGGGTGTGATGCCATCAATTAAAGAAACATGTTCACAAATGTGAGCCAATGCATCAAGATAAGAAATTCCAACACCTTCATCCCACTTAACCGAAGTGTAAGCACAAGGCCCAACATCAGTATACTTCAATGCATCACTGACAGTTTCATTATTTAAGAAAATGTCTCTGCCCTTAACATAAGAGTGCACAGTTCCTTCATGGTAAGTCATGTTCGCATAAAATTCTTTGACCAACTGAGGATATACAGGTTTTTTGATGTCAAAAAGGTGATTCCAGTCTAAAAATTCCAAGTTTGCAACAAAAGGAAAACCTTTCTTTTTCAAATCAGGTAAGTCAGCCAGAAAAGATGGACATAGAGTACGATACTTAATAACTCCCTCATAGAAATCGTGGTTCATGGCAGATTTGAAACGATGGGGGTTAAAGTCAGAGTGAGATGTCATATAGTGTGATTTGTGAGGAAAAGGATCAACTTCTGGTTCTCTAACAGATGAGAGAGGAACTCGAGTTTTACCTCTTTGAGAACGTGATGGAACAGACCTAGATTTTGGTTGTGTGGACTCAGGTGGAGGTTCTGGTGCTGCAGGCCGCTTTCCTTTGGATGAACTCGGTTTCGATGAACCTGGCTTGGATGGAGTGACTTTCGGTGGTGGCGTTGGCTTGGCAGAAGCAGGGAACCTTGGAGTATTTTTGGTTCGATCCATGGGGTCACAGCGAGGAGGAGAGGTAGGAGGAGAAGGAGAGGGGGTAAAGGTTCGGTCTTGAGAGCGAGTGGAAGGCTTTGTGGGTAGTTTGTAAATCTTCTCACGAGGAGCCCTTTTTGCAATGACTTTCTTCCTCATTTTGGTTAAAATGATGCTTTTGATGAAAGGGAGATAGTGGTGTGAGAGGGAAGAAACCGAAGGGTTGAGGAGAAGTTATGGAGGGAAGAGAGGGAGTGTTGGTAACCGTACCCAGAAGCAATTTTCCAAAACCATGCAACAGCATCATCATTTGAAAAGACTTGACAAGACATGACCTCATAAAAGAGAAGATCTTATTTGATTTTTTTTTTTTAAATTAAAACAGGAAATTAATTTTAAATTTTGAATGGCAATCAGAATTAAATTGAAATTCATTTTGGACAAAAAAAATTAAAACAAAACCTTTGTTCGGGCCACAAACAAACTTTTAATACACAAGTAAGAGTGTAACATTCACATTGGGCCCAGATGTGGTTTAAATTAATGAAGCATATAGGACTACCCAGATCTGAATTGATGTTGGCCCAGATTGATTTTTCACTTGCAATAAGCCCAGAATACGCAGTTTTGAAGGAAACATTCATCATCTGCCCAAAATTGTCTCATACCTGTTCATGAGACAAAATTCTCCAGCAAGCACATCAGCATTTTTCAAACAAAGAATTATAACTCAAAATTCCTAGACAAGTCCTAAGCATGCAGAATCTATCTTCAGCTAATGGTTTAGTAAAAATATCTGCTAATTGCTCTTCTGATTTAACAAATTGAATGCAAATATCCCCCTTTTGGACATGTTCTCTTATTGAGTGAAATTTCACTTCAATATGCTTGGTCCTAGAGTGCAAAACTGGATTTTTAGAAATATTGATGGCACTCATATTATCACACATTAAGGGAATATTTTTAGCATTTAATTTGTAATCAGCAAGCTGAGTTTTTAACCATAAAAGCTGAGAACAGCAAGAAGAAGCAGCTATATACTCAGCCTCTGCAGTGGACAAGGCCACTATTGGTTGCTTCTTACTTGACCAAACATTTAAGGACTTTCCAAGGAAGCAACATAAACCAGAAGTGCTCCTTCTATCAACTCTGTCACCAGCAAAGTCTGCATCACAATAACCAACTGCAGAAAAATTATCAGTCTTAGGATACCAAAGACCAAAGTTGGATGTGCCATGAACATATCTAATGATCCTTTTAACCGCAGAAAGATGTGACTCCTTAGGTTTGGATTGGAACCTAGAACACAATCCAACACTTTGCACAATATCGGGTCTAGAGGATGTTAAGTACATAAGAGAACTGTCGGGTCTAGAGGAGGTTAAGTACATAAGAGAACCGATCATCCCTTTATACCTAGTCTCATCAACATCTTTCTCATTTTCTCCCTTATCTAATTTAGAATTCGGGTGCATGGGAGTTCCCATGGTTTTGGCATTTTCAAGACCAAATTTCTTAACTAATTCCTTGGCATACTTTTCTTGATGAATGAAAATACCATTTTCAGTTTGTTTAATCTGTAGCCCAAGGAAAAAATTAAGTTCACCCATCATACTCATGTCAAATTCACTCGTCATGAGCTTTCCAAATTCAGCAATTCAGTACAAAGGGATTCATTTGCTGATCCAAAAATAATGTCATCAACATATATTTGGACTAAAATAAAAGAATCATTAGAATTCTTGATAAATAGAGTTGTATCAGTGGTGCCTCGTTGAAAACCATTTTTCAAAAGAAAAGAGCTAAGTCTCTCATACCAAGCTCTAGGAGCTTGTCTTAAACCATAGAGAGCTTTAGACAATTTAAAAACATGATCAGAATGCTCTTTATTTTCAAAACCAGGAGGCTGCTCCACATATACCTCTCTATCTATCACACCATTTAAAAATGCACATATCACATCCATTTGGTATAATTTAAAACCACAAAATGCAGCATAGGCTAGGAGAAGTCTAATGGCTTCCATTCGGGCAACAGGGGCGAAGGATTCATCAAAGTCGATTCCTTCTTCTTGGTCATATCCTTGTGCCACTAGCATCGCTTTATTTCTTGCAATGCTACCATCCTCTCCTAGCTTGGTGCCAGTCACTTTCTTTTCATTTGGTTTTGGAACCAATGTCCAAACTTGGTTCTTTTCTAACTCATGAAACTCATCGTCCATTGCCTTTACCCAAGAATGGCCATCAAGGGCTTCCTTGACATTTTGAGGCTCCATTTGAGAGAGAAAGGCAGTATTTGATTCTTCATTTGCCTTTCTAGTTGAAGAACAAGTCTTGACACCATGAGAGACATCCCCAATGATAAATTCCTCAGGATAATTCTTCAAGAATCTCCCTTCACGAGGTCTGGTGGACTTGGAGATAGATTCAGTCACCAAAGGATTTAGGAAACTGTTGGTTTCAGGATTTTCTTCAGATTCATGAGACAAAACAGAATTGTCTCTTGTTGGATTTTTAGCAGCTGCAGTTTTTGGTTCAGCTTGTCCAAAATTTTCATTTTCATAATTTTGTGTAGTTTCATCATCCTTTTGAGCTTGATTTCCTGCATCACAGTCTTCTAAAATACTTTGAACTAGGTTAGTATCGCAAAATATAGCATGTATGGACTCCTAAATTATCCTAGCATCTTGATGATAAACTCTATATACTTTACTAGTTGTGGAATATCTTACAAATAAACACTCATACGCCTTTGGATCAAATTTTTCTAAATTATCTTTGTTATTAAGAACAAAACATTTGCATCCAAAGATGTGCAAGTAGTCCAAGTTTGGAGGGTAACCTTTCCAAAGTTCAAAAGGGGTTTTCTTCAAAAATTTCTTTATGATAATTCTATTAAAAAATGTGGCAAGCTGTGTTAACCGCTTCAGCCCAAAGGAATTTTGGAACATTGCTCTCACAAAGCATAGCTCTTGTCATTTCTTGAATGCTTCTATTTATTCTTTCCACAACACCATTTTGTTGTGGTGTCCTTGGACAAGAGAAGTTGTTAGATATTCCAAATTCCTCACAAAAAGAGTCAAATAATTGATTTTCAAATTTAGTTCTATGATCACTTCTTATAGAAGAGATCTTTAAATCCTTTTCATTTTGAATTTTCTTGCTAAAAGCTTCAAAGGCCGAAAAGGCTTCATTTTTGTGTGCAATAAATAAAACCCAACCAAACTTAGAATAGTCATCCACAATCACTAAGCCATAATGTTTACCACCTAGGCTTTGAGTTCTTGTTGGACCAAATAAATTAATATGTAGCAATTCAAGTGGTCTTTTAGTAGAGATGTCTTCCTTTGGTTTAAATGAACTTTTTGTTTGTTTTTCCATTTGGCAAGCATCACAAGTGATGTCTTTGTC
>NC_029773.3:68520837-68552897 GCF_000817695.3 Arachis duranensis | reverse complement strand
TTTAACAACTCTAATTATTTATTTTGCCAAAAATAATGTTTGTCATCACTAATTATTTTAGTTAATTTCTTAACTCAACACTTTTTATCTTGTATTTGATAAATAAAAAAGGGTGGATGTTACAATACTCCTATATTGTTTAGAGTTTTGAAATTCCTTTATATTATTAATATTATAATATGTGTTAGCACAATATTTTAAAAGGTATTATAATAATAGAGCTTTTAATGCATATTGATAAAATCATTAAGTGATTAATGTATTATTTTTGTAAAACTACAAACAAATATTTATAACTATAAATACTTAACTACATATTTAAATATTTATTATACTATAACAAATATTAAAGAGTATAATAAAATAATTACTTATTAATAATTATTTTATTATACTCATTAATATTTTTTATAGTAATATTTAAATATGGTATAAAAAAGAGGAGTAAAAATAAATATGGTATAAAATGGAGGAATAGATATGGTATAGTAATATTTTTATTTGTTTTGAAAATTAAAAAATTATTTTAATTCATTTAGATAATTTTTTCATTATAGTAGTCTTTTATATATAATTAAATTTAAATTTTAAATTTTTAGTATTAGTAAATAAAATTGATTATAAAAATTACAAAATTTAAATCCAAAAAATTATTTTTAAAAGAAACATCTTGAAATGAATATTAATTTTAGTAGATGGGTGTTTCACAATATTTTTCAAAAGAAAAAAATGAAAAATAATTATTCTATGTTCTAAAATGAAATTTATTTTTATTTTAAAATTTTACATTAATAGTTTAATATATCTAAATGTATAAGTCTCATATTTTTTAATATCTAAATGTACAAGTCTCATATTTTTCAGAAATACTGTTAATAGAATGTTTATACGTACGAATATCTAGAAAATAATTGATACATAGAAAAAATATTATTTAAATTTATCTCATAAAATTTGTCTTATATACTACTTTTTTTCATCTATAGCATCATGATTTTAAAAATTAATTATATTATAACATACTATTTAATTAGGATATATATAAATATATATTAGAAACAAAATTAATATTTTTTAAAGTGTTATTTTAAATTAATTTGTCAAAAGATACTTCGAAAAAAAAAGAGATATTAAAAATAAGTTTAGATGCATTGAGGTACTGCATAAATTTTTTTAATATTTTATTCGAGATATTTATTTTAGGTTATTAGTTGAATGTAATTTTAGATTTTTATAATTAAAACTAAATTTAAAAATAATTTTAAGTAAGTAGTCACAAATCAAGGAGTAGAATAGTGTTATATTATCGTCAGATTTTTAACTAGAGTTGTTGTTTCTAATGTTTAATTTATGAAGTTAGGGAGTAAAATTATATTCTTGAAAATTATATTGAAACAGTAATAAAATGTTAATTAATTACTTGTTCTAAGCTTTTCTATTAAGGAGTGGTATATGAGTCTTAATTGAGTTATTAATTTTTTTTATAAAATTAAGAGTGAGATTGAATCATGATTTTTTAGATGAGTATAAAAAGATTATAATTTAGTTTGGTAAAATTTTTTGAAGAGGTATTTGTTTTTTTAAAAGTTCAAATTTTTTATTTTGTATTTGATAAATCAAAAAAACTATGTACTTGTATTTGCAGCTTTTAAAAGATCAGGTATTTCCGAAAACACATAAAATAGAGTTTTTTAAAGTTAGTTTGTACTTTTTAAAATTTAAAATTCTAATATAACCTTATATTAACGAATTTTCAAATTTAAAATTCTAATATAACTTTATATTAACGAATTTTCAAATTTAATGTTTGTATTTATGTCTATTATAGTATTTTTAAGTTTTAAAAGTTATTTTATCAAACGTAATTATTGTTGCTTGTGTTTATTGAAAGCTATTTTTAATTTAATTTACTCAACATAAATACTACAACTTTTAAAAAATTATCTTTTAGAAATTAACTTTTATAAACTACTTTTAAAAAGTAAAATTTTATCAAATTAAACTTATGTCATTTGAATTATATTTCGTTGGTAATTAAATTTTCACTTTCTTTTTAAAAATTTTGTATTTTAATATAATTTTGGATAATATTATTCAAATAAAATTTATTTTTTTATAATTATATTTGACAAAAGATCAGATATCTAAACACAAATTATATTAACATTGATATCCAATTTTAATGAAAATTAATTTTAATAAAATATATCATATCAATATTCATTTACAAATATTAATCGGATCCAAATACATAAATTAAATAAATAAATCTTTCTTTCTTTTTCTTTTAACCTTATGGATAAAGATAGGATTCATTTCAATGGTAAGTCATGAAAGAGGTCGAAACACGTATACTATTGATGATAAGAATAAATTTAATAGTGATAATTATAACATATAGTCCCAAATAAAAAGTATATTTAATAGTTCCCTTTGTGCGCTCACGAGTTACCTCATATCACGGCTCCTTATAAAAAGCATTTAATAACAATAATAATTATATGGAAACAAATCAGAAAATTTATTTGTACCATTATTATGTGATACGTAACCATATGTTACCACATTAGTCAAACATTCTATAAAACTTTCTCACCAAATAGTTGAATACACTAAAGAAGTTTTATATTGGATGGTCATATATACTATAAATACTAAAGGTTTACAGAGAAAAGAAATTGTGCAAATAAAAAAAAAAAAGAACAAATTTGAGAGAAAAGAGAATTTTCAAGTGAAAATGGCGAGAAAAGAAGCTTTGGTTTTTGTTTTCTTATGCCTCATAATCGTGGCATCTGTGGCAGCCAGAACTATTCCAGAAGCAAATGTCGATAATACAGAATTTCTTGATAACAATAATAAAATTGATGGTAAAGTCCTCATATCATAATTTCTGTTTATAATATTTGTGATTTTTTTAAAAATATATTTTATATTTAATTTTATTAAATTTTATTCTTAATATTTTTTTTATTTATATCAAAGTTATTATTGAACATTTTTTGTTTTATTCTTAATGGTCTAAACGTAGTTAAAGTTTAGTATAATTTTGACATAAATAAAAAATAAAATTAAATAAAATTAACGTTAAAATATTTTTAAAAAAATTTATAAACATCAAAGATAAAAAATATGCCTAAACTTTTATTTATAATCACAATTGAAAACTATGACCATAACCAGTTTAATGTGGTAGTTTTTAAATGTGAAATAAAAATGTCATTTACTCTTTCTTTTTGCTGGCAATCAAGTAACATTTATTAGGTAGTGTTTATTTTATTGATTAAAATTGAATTGAAAGATTAAAATTTAAGTAGTACTGTGTTTAATAATCAGAAATTGTAATTAAAACTTTAGTTTTTGAACAAAAGTTTTCACTCACTTTAATACTTTTAAAAAGTGAAGAGATAAATATATAATATAAAAATTTAATTTAATTTTATTATTGTAGTGTTTATCTTTCGATCTTAATCTCCATCTCCTTTCAAAACGCAATCTTAGTTAGCCATGTTCTTATTTATGTATGTTTGTGTTGGTGTGTGCTACATTGCATGACAAGTGTAGAAGTGCCACTATTCTTTGGTTGTATATCTTTCTTCCTTCCTACCAAGGAGATAGATATATACGTGTCATTTATATTTTCTTTAGTTTATTTTTTATATTGTGTTTTATATCTGCCACTCGGGAAGATAGTTAGCCGCATCCATGGCTAGTATTTACCCAACTTGACTCCGGATAAATTTTTGAATGCTTGATATTGTTTGTTGGATTCTATTTATCTAAGCCAAATATTAATAAAATTATAATTCAGTGGAGTAAGATAGGAGTAGGATAGATTAAATTGCAGGTATGGTTAGATTAGAATAACAGTAGTGAACAATATTAAATAACTAACAAAATATTAATTTGGCAGCGTTGCTTACTAAATTTTGGATATGTTTTGTCACTTTACAGGTAAAACTCGGACCTGTTGCATTGCAAATGCGTTCGTTGGGGGCTGCTTGTGGTATTGCAAAGCGAAGCTCACATAGTCACCATACAGCCGCATGGATTATACAAGACACACGATGCACTACCATGGGCTATGCAGGATTTGAATAATAAACGTGTCCTTCATCCTAAAATCGTCGTGTTGTAATAAATTAATGTGAAACAAATACCATGCGTGAATATCTTTAGTAGTTAAGTCTTATGGTTTGTGACTGATATCTTAATAGTTATTTTGATAATACTTAAGCAATTTATCTAATCATATTTTGTGCCACAACATAATCCAGTAATTTAATAATCAAATATAATAAAATTGGTCCAATAATACATTGATTTAAAATCATTCGAACAAAAAGTTATTTATAACATATATGCATGAATCATGCATACTTTTTAATGTATGCAGTTTCTTCCTCGTTTGAACTTCTGCGATCATATTTTCTAAATAATTAAGGTAGATATTTTTACGAATATATAAAAAAATTATTCAATTTATAGTTTTGTTAAAATTTTTTAAGTGTATTTTTTATTAATTCATTTAGTTTGTGTATATCTTATTTTATTGTATAAATATTATTGAATAATTATTTGGTATATATATATATATTTTATTTTTTGTACAAATATTCTTAAATAATTATTAAATATATACTATGTTTCTATTATAAATATTTTTCAATAATTATTTAAAAAATATAAATTTATTTTAAAACTTCCTATATAACTTACAAAAATGACCATACTACAATTAATACAATAGCATAATTATAAATGAAATTACTAATTATAATATAAATATGTTAAATACCATTAGATTTAGCGTTGTGCTTTAGAGATAATTTTATCTGCGGATTCACTTTTCTAACAGTAAATTCATTGGTAAAGTTGGAGAAAAAAAAATTGACGCAATGTTTATTGTCGTATTTACTGACGGATTTAGCCCAATTAATGAAATGCTGCATTTTGGGTCACGTACAATGCGTTACCGTTGGATTTATCCACTGCTATATTCGACGGTAGAGATTCTCTAAATTCGAATGCCGTACTCGCTCTCCCTTCATTTCAAAACAACCCCTCTCTCTCTCTTTATATATATATATAGGACTCGATTGGAACTCATTGCATTGCTTGAGTTGTGTCGCCGTCGATTGAGCTGCTGCCATCGCCTCTGCTCCCTCCTTCAAGTAGGTTATTCTCCTCCATCTTTTTATTATTTTTTTTACGATTTTAATTAAAGAAAATCCTAAATGCAATTTTGCTAGTCAATCACTATTGCCGCACCATTTGTCCTACTACCACGTTGAAGAAGTCTTCCATGCCGTCACTATCTCCACGTAAATCCTAACCTTAACTTATTTTACCTTTAATTTCTTATTTTCAGTACTTTGAATTTTCAGTACTTTGAATTTTAACTTTAATTTTTTTAGTTAAATGAGTAATCCGTCAATCTAATATTGATAATTTATTTCTTAAATGAAAAAATAAATGTACACATAATTAAATATAAATATTATTTGACATCATGTCTTAAAATGTCTTTTTTCTTAAATTTTACAGTATTTTTTGAAATATTTTTTTAGAAGTGAATGATGTGTTTATTGTTTTTGGACTAAATTACCAATGTTATATACTCTTTTGATTTCTAAATTAGTTGTTTATTGATGTGCGAAAATTAATGCTTACGGATACTGGCAAGTACACCAGATCATTCAAGTAATACCACGATAAGTATTGTAAAACCAAAATAAATAATAAATAATTAAATAATAAATTAATTGTGAGCAAAAAAAGTTAAAAAATTTAAAATTTAAAAAATTATTGGTGAAAATATAATTAATTACAAAAAATACATATTAGCATTAAAATTAACTGTACCAGCTTAAATCTATCCGATATTGCGTATGAAAAAAATAAAAATGTAGGACTAACCAGAAAAATGTTTAAAATAAAAACTAGAACATTTATCTTAAAGATTTTGGTCCTCGGTGCAGCCTGTGGGCTTAAATTACAAAGGGCCTTCACTTAAAGCCCAAGCCCTCACCACCGGAACAAAAATTTAGAGAGAGAAAGCCACGAGAGAAAGAGAGAACCAAAAATCCTAACTTCACCGTTTACAGTTCCATTCAAATCCATATATCTCACAAATCGTAGCTCCGATCAAAGACCCGTTTGTGGCCACGCGACCACTTCGTCATTCTCTTTAATTCTATACTACTTTTGTAGTGAGTATTCACGAGAACCTTTGATAATTTCTTTATTTTCTATCAAATTTGCATTTTGGTTGTGAGGTGTTGAAATATTGTGATTTTGAAAGCTCAAGTACAATCTCTAGCAGAATTTTAACCCAAGAGTAAGTGGTACGAGGTAAGAAAACTCAACCCTTCCATCATCCCTAATTTTGAGTAAAAATTCTAGTGTAAATATTTGAATAATTGATGTAATTAGATTATATGGAGTAGCTTGGATTGCTTGATTTATTTTGCTGCGAGTTGGAGGCTTGGGTTGATTGTGGAGCTCTTGATTAGAGGAGGATTGATTAAAGCTTGGGTGCGATTGAAGAGGAAATCTAAATTATTAGAAACCGCCGTCAACGAAAGTGTGTGTATGTGTGCGCGTGCACGTGCGTGTGTGTGCGTGTGTATGTGCGTATGTGTATGTGTGTGTGAATACGTGCGCGTGCGTGCGTGCACGTGTGTAGGTGTGTGTGCGCGTGCGTGCGTGTGTGTGTGAATTTGGATATAAATTATAGTTTGATAGTCTATTATGGCTATTGATATGAAAATTTGGATTGGAGGCCGTGATTAGGTGAGGTACACCTTTTTTTGTAACTTATTAGCCTCAATTGAGGCATTGAAAAGGTTAAATTGATGTGTTGCATTTGTTGTTGTGAATGAACAATTGTAATGAATTATGAAAGTGAGTTGGAAATAGTTAATTGTATTGAAATTGGTTGATTGGATTTTGAATGGCTAGGATATGATTGAGAATTGATGATTGGGTAAAAAGGGTGCCTCGGATTGGTTTAAGTTGGTTTGAAAGAGGCAAAATTTGAAAATTTATAAAATGGACACTTATGCAAAATTTTGGTAAAAATTGATTTTTGACTAGCTTCAATGAGGGCATAACTTAGCACTCGAAGCTTGAAATTTTATGAAATTTATCTTGAATTAAAGCCAATGATGAGAAATTTAAAACCATCAAAGAACAAGGAAAAATGAATTTTGTAGCACAAGTTACGCAAGATTGAAATTGTTGATAAAACTAAAATTTCAAAATTCTGCTGCATACCAGATTTTGACAGAAGAAAAATGTCGGTAAAGAATTTCACAAAAATATCGCGTTGCAAGTATAGTTCTAAACCAACAAATTAACCTCTGTCAATATTTAAATTGTTTGTCACTTAAGCAAACCCAATAAAATTAACCGAAGTATTAAACCTCAGGTCATCTCTCAAGAAATTGCAGGGAAGTGTAGTTTATTGTTGGTTATAAGATTGTATCTTTTTGGGTTTTGTAATAAGAAACAAGGAAGTAAAATGGCAAGAAAATAAATCAATAACTAAGAAAGCTCCTAGGAAGGATTGAGAATTAGAAGTTCTATCCTAATTGTCAGCATCGCTTGTAATGGTGGATGCAAATTGCTCTCACTTAGTTAACCTCTAACAGTTGAAGGAAAGTCAAGTGAGCAAATCAACTTGAGTTCACAAGTCCTAGTCAACTCATAGTAAGACTAGCTTTGGTGAAGTTCAACCTAACCGACAATCTTTAATTACCATTCAACAAGAGACTTTGACAACTCAAGAGTCTCTAATTAATCAATCCAAGCTAAGAATATAAAAATCTAATTTAAAACACTCCCAAATATTTTATCAAACACTTGGAAGGTACAAAATAAAAGTATAAAAAATTAACAAGGAATATTAAATCTAAACAACCAATTGCAAGAATCAATGACTAACAATTAAAGAGAGCAACAATAAACAGAGAAAACATAAATTTCATTAAAAGAAATCAAACGTAACAAGAGCTTATAAACATAAAAATGACAATAAGGGGAATTAATAAGAGAAGAAGATGAACTAAAGTTCTTAAACAAATAAAATTAAGAGAAATCTAAATTGAAGGAAGATTAAACTTGAATTTGAGAAGATCTAAAACTAAAACTAAAAGAAACCCTAAAACCTAGAGAGAGGAGAGAGAGAATTCTACATCTAAAACCTAAAATTATGTGAATGAATGTTGAATGAATGATTCTGCTCCACTCCTAGCCTCTAATCTGTAATTTCAGACCTGAAACTAGGTCAAAAGCAGCCCAGAAATTGCCCCCAGTGTTTTCTGCACTTGCAGCACGTGATGCTCTTTCACGCGTACGCGTCGCTCACACGTACGCGTCGCTTGAACTCGGCACTGGCCACGCATAGGCGTCAGCCACGCGTGCGCGTCTTTTGGACATTGGCTCAGTCACGTGTACGCGTCGTCCACATGTGCACGTCACTACCAGATTCTCAAAACTTCAATTTCTTGTGTTCCTTCCACTTTTGCATGCTTCTTTTCCATCCACTAAGCCATTTCTGCCCTATAAACCCTGAAACATTTAACGCACGGCATTGAATGGTAATAAGAGAGGATTAAAATTAGCAAATTTAAGGTCAAAGAAGCATGTTTTCAATCATAGCACAAAATTAGGAAGGAAAATATAAAACATGCAAATTATATGCATAAGTGTGAGAATAATGGAGAAAATCAACTTAATTCAATACAAAATAAATCATAAAATAGTGGATTATCATGCGTGTGCGTGCGCATGTGTGCGCGTGCGTGTGTGCGTGCATGCGTGCGCATGGGTAGGTGCGTGTGCGTGCGTGCGTGCATGTGCGTGTGTGTGTGCGTGTGTGTGAATTTGGATATAAATTATGGTTTGATAGTCTAATATGGCTATTGATATGAAAATTTGGATCGGAGGCCGTGATTAGGTGAGGTACACCCTTTTGGTAACTTATTAGCCTCAATTGAGCCATTAAAAAGGTTAAATTGATGTGTTGCATTTGTTGTTGTGAATGAACAATTGTAATGAATTATGAAAGTGAGTTGGAAATAGTTAATTGTATTGAAATTGGTTGATTGGATTTTGAATGGCTAGGATATGGTTAAGAATTGATGATTGGTTACAAAGGGTGCCTCGGATTGGTTTAAGTTGGTTTTGAAAGAGGCAAAATTTGTAAAATTGACACTTACGCAGAATTTTGGTAAAAATCGATTTTTGACTAGCTTCGATGGGGGCATAACTTAGCGCTCGAAACTTGAAATTTTATGAAATTTATATTGAATTAAAGCCAGTGATGAGAAATTTAAAACCATCAAAGAACGAGGAAAATGAATTTTGTAGCACAAGTTACGCAAGATTAAAAATTGGTGGTAAAACTAAAATTTCAAAATTCTGTAGCATACCAGATTTTGACTGGTATGCGCGCGCATAGAGTCGTGCGTGCGCACTAGATAGAGACTTTGTTTAACCTAGTGTGTAAGCAGAAGGTGGTGTGTACGCACACTATGGGGAATTTGCAAGCTATGTGTGCGTACGCACCAGATGGAAATTGTTGTCTAATCTGTGCATGTGCACAGAAGTGTATGTACACACACATTCTGATTTTTCCCCAAAATGTTATTTTCTGTTTAGCCTTCTTGGCAAGCTTGTAACCTGATGTAATCCCCATATGATGTCTAATAACTAAATTTTATGCTTTGAAAAGAGTGTGGGTAAATTCAATGAATTAAATTGATTTATTCTCGAATAAACCCTTGGTTAGCCGGATAAAATGTTATGGGAACGGAGGTTTGTCCCATCCACGGTGAGGACGGTAGCAATGTCCCGCTCACGAGATAATGAAATTGATAAATTGATAAAGAAATTGTGGTTAACAAATCTAATAAGTTATGAAATTAATTAAAGTCAATAATTATGACTGATTGTGGTCTAAATGACTGAATTGGCAAGGACGGAGGTTTGTCCCGCTTCCATGGCAAGGTCGTGGGTTTTGCCCCGCTTGTGTATTGGTTTAACACTTTTTCTGGGTAAGAACGGTGGTCTCATCCCGCTTGTTCGTGGTTGTTGATTTAATACTTGTTCTGAACAAGGACAGAGGTTCCATCATGCTTGTTCATGGCTGTGGTGTGATGTCGGAGCGGTGGTTTTATCCCACCCGCATTTCACTTTCTCTCTATTGCAAGGTGAGATAGCACCCTCCGTTGAAGTGAGACAACACTTTTCGTTATTTTGGCATGGTTTGTACCTTCAGGAGAAGGTGAGACAGAACTCTCTGTTAAGATAATGGTACCATGACTTGTTTAATTCCTCCTGGGTATGTGCACCGAGAAACTGATCTGGGTGTTGCCAACCAGATTTTGTGTCGAATTTGGCAAAATATCTGACATGTAAGCTCATGGCTAATAGGACAGACATGTATCATGTGTATCTATATGTTATTGTTTGAGTGTGCGTATTGCATTTGGTTTGCCTATCTGAGAATTCTGTTAATTGCTAAATGTATTACTTGCTATACTTGTTTTCTAATTGTGTTTGATTTACATTGATTATTAATTGTGTTTGACTCTACTGAATTGGATACCAAATTGAATAACTGGGATATTGAGAATAA
This sequence comes from Arachis duranensis, assembly GCF_000817695.3. Lineage (NCBI taxonomy): Eukaryota > Viridiplantae > Streptophyta > Magnoliopsida > Fabales > Fabaceae > Arachis > Arachis duranensis. The sequence goes on along the minus strand of NC_029773.3, from coordinate 68,542,255 downwards.
AGATTACCTTGTGTTAGAAAGAATTAAGGCTAGAGACAATTGATAAGGGCTGAGACTTAGCATATTAACCCTATTGGGATTAGTTAAACCTTATGCTTGAACCTTGTGTGTTTGGAGATTAGGATTTCCTAGCGGGTTCATGTCTCTTAATATAGTTTTTATTTGGAACTATTATCCTACTGGGAACTTTCGTGTTCTCACCGGCTGTGTAAATTTTTGGTTTTTTAGATACAGAGCGTGACGCACCTCGCTGACTATGCAGGATTTCTTTTGGGCAAGCGAACAAGATTTCCCTTTTGTTGAGATTTAATTTGTACTTTGTATCTTTCTCCATTTTTAAAAGTATTATTGTATAGTTCTCTTAGAGGTTAAATTTTTGAGAAATAGTATGTTATTTTATATAATGTCTAGTTTGTAATATTCTAGCTAGCCTTTTCTTTGTAGGTCAAGACTAGTTCTTATTACGTGCTCTATTCAGAATCTTACATATATATCTATATATCTCTTTTGATTATGTATAAAATGCTGCTTATCTTTAATGCTTGATGTGTGATAACGGTCGTCGTTTTGTTTATCCTTTTTTCACAGGCTCCTAGTTATATTATTATCCTTCAAATACTATGTATGTATTTTGCTTTTTGGTATCGTAATGCCTCACAACCTCTAATTTACGACTATATCGTAAGACTTTTTGTGGTAGGGTGTTATAGATATCATTCCCACGAGGATTAAGGGATTGAGAAAGCAAATATCGAATTAAATCGCTAATCAAATCAATTGAACCTGGATTAATAAGGGTAGGAACCATGTCTTGCTTGGAACTTTGAATGCTTGAATGATTATGGAGGTAGTGATGAACGTGTATTTGATTATGAGAAAGAAGTGGTTGAGAATGTCAAGGGTTTCATAGATGTTTATTTTCCAGGAAGCTTAAACCTTATGTTTATTTATTTTAATGCATGCAAAGATATTTCCATGACAAAGCATAGATAATTAAATTTCAATTCCTTGGCAATTCAATTAATCTTTAATTAATCAATCGCCAATTCCTTGGTCAACTGATTAAGAAAAGAGGTTTAGAACAATTTTGATTTAGTTTCAAATAATATTCAAAAGTAGTTCTAGTTCAAATTATATGTCACATATTCAAAACTAGTCCTACAAAATACTATTCCTAGTCAAATCAAAAAGTCATGAGAAAGAGTTTCAAGCTTAATCCCGATATTAAATTTTCTAAAGTAATAACATAATTCAAAATAGAATTAGAATATTTTTCAATACTTCTAACCCTAAAGAATGAAGAACGAAAACTCAATCTTGAAAATAGATCAATGCATAACTTTAAAATAAAATAAAACACTTAGATTAATTATCCATAAGAAAAGTAAATAGAGCTTTTAACCCTTAACAAAAAGGTATTAGTTACTCATGGAGAAAGATGCAAAAACAATGCTGAAAGGTTTGCTAGGGTTCCCAATTCCTTCTCAGTGAACCATTTTCATTTATTTAAATCCTAAGGCTACCTCAAATTCAAATTCAAATTCAAAACTAAATCTTTATCTTATCTTTTAGGAAGAATAAGATGACTAATAGCAATAATTCAAATCTTAATTATAACCAAATCAAACCAAATCCTAATTTTACATAATCTTCCTTAATCTTAACCAAAATTACATCTCTAGAGAGTGGGCCTCGATTGGCGTGGCACTTGGGCTTGTGGTGTGGCATGCTAACTCATTGTGGGCTTGAAGGCATTACATGCTTGGCTTTGGCATGGCACACTAACCTGTTGTGAGCTTCAAGCTATTGCACGCCCTTTATGGTGGCATTGCACACTAGCTTTCCTGCTTTGTTGAAGGTGTTGCACGCTCTTCTTTGGAGTGGCATGCCAACTTCTTCTTGGTTGATGGCGTTACACACTAGCTTGTGGCGTTGCACACAGCTTGTTATCCTGTTGAAGGAATTGCACGCCCTTGTGGTGGCATAGCATGCCAACTCTTTCATGGCTTGCTGGACTTCATGGCGTTACACACCATTTCTTGGAGTGGCATGCCAACTTCTCTATATCTTGGAAGGCGTTGCATGCCATTCTTTGGAATATCATGCCAACTTCCTGTATTTCCTTAAAAGTACTTAAAAAACATATTAGTAACAGAAAATACCTCAAATCAATCGGTTTAGATGAAAGAAACTATAATTAGCTTAATGAAAATTCAAAAAGAATGCAACATGCCAACCTCTGAGCATGCCACAAGCCCAAAATTGGCTCCCTGGGTGAGTTTTGTACTTGGCATGCAACACGCCGAGAAAGTGACGTGTCACACGCCCAGTAAAAAAGGAGATTCAAGACAATTCAAGAAGTTGGCATGCCACACACCAAGGCAAAAGGTGTGGCACGTTGGACCAATTTTTCAAAAGGTCAAACTCAAGGCATATCAAGCTTGAAGTTGGTGTGCAACACGCCAAGGAGGTGGTGTGTCCCATGCCCAAAAGTGGGCTCCTAGGAGGCATAGTTCATGGCGTGCAACACATCAGGCTTAAGGGACGTGTCATTTTGACACGCCTTCAAAGGAGAAATTGAAAGCAAAACTAGCATGTAACACACCAAACCCTAGGTGTTCCACACGCCATAAGTGGTGCTCCCATGGGTGTCAAGAAAAGTGACATGTAACAGGACAGTTCCTGGGTGTGCCACACACCAGGATTGATGCTCCAGGGCCATGAAACAGAGTGGGCGCACAACACGCTAGTGAATGGCCGTGCCACACGCCCCAAGGACCGAGAATAACATGCTGAAAGAGAGCTTTCCTCAGGCCCATATTAAAGCACCAAGTCAAGGATTGAATCACCACATCATATACTTGACAAGAATTGAAGATTAATTACGGAAGATTTGATTTGATTTGTTTTAATAAAGTTTGCATTTAATATTTAGGTTTTATTTTGAGGTTAGTATAAAAAGAATCCTGAAAACTAACCTTTAGATCTTTTTTCCATTTTTAATTCTGAATTTTGGATTTTGATGACTAGCATGAGTCACTAATCTCCCCGGTTAAGGTTAGGAGCTCTGTTGATTCTAATGGACTAATGTTATAACTTTTCTATATTTGATTAATGCATTGATGTTTTCTTAAGAAAAATTTTTGTTCTTTATCAAAAGAATTTGAATGTATTGGAAAATAATTCTAATCAGACTTAAATTCTCTTAATATATTGGAAAAGTTAATTAATTGAATTAAACTTGAAAAATTATTCTCATGGTTCTTAGGTTTTGAATTTGGACTTAATAAGTGACATTGAATCAGCTAAGTTTGGTTCTTGAGAATTGTGTGATTTTTAAATCAATGAACGTGCTTAATCTCTTATGACAATAAATTTATCAAAGAATTGATAATTTATTACGATTAGAGTAATTGAATTACCATGAAATTGGAGTTTGATTACTTATGATTTGCCATAAATCAAGATGGATAGTGAAAAGCATTTTTTTTGGAAGTCTCAACATATCTGAAACCTTAACTATTTTGAATCATATTAATTTCTCAATTATTTATGACTTGCTTTTGTTTAATTCCCATGTTTTATGCAAATTGACCTTGAAACTCTATTTTCTGATTGTCTGACTAGAATAATCAATTGACCATTTCTTGCTTAGTCTGTTAATCATTGTGAAAATGGTAACACACTCCTGTGGTATTACTTGGTACGACTTGGTGCACTTGCCGATCGTTTGTGGTTTTATAAAATTTGCATCAAATTTTTTGTGCCGTTGCCTAAGTGAGATTAATAACAAACCAATCAAATAATTACCTAGATTATACCTTTCTTTTCTTGTTATTTAATTTTTGTTAGTTACCTCAATGGGGATTCTCTTCACTTTGACATAAGGAATCCCAATTTTTCTTATTTTCGGTGTGTGTGTTTATGCAGAACAATAAGTGATAAAGAACCTCTTTAATTTGATCCTGAAATTGAAAGGACTCTTTGAAAGCAAAGAAAATAAGCCAAAGACCAAAGAGTTGAAGAAGAAATTGAAGAGAAAATTGAAGAATAGCCTGAAATCAATATGGCAACTAACAACAATAATGTTATTGCTATAATACCCGGTCTAACCGAAATTAATTAAATAATAAGTTAAATAGGAGCGAATATGGTTAGAAGATTTGGCAATTGGAATTTGATGATTTAAATATGATATTTGGATTCAGTGAATTTTTCTGAGTCAAAAAACATAGTTTTCTGCGTAAAAGCACGCAGTGGAATTTTGACCGGAAGTACCGGCTGAGATCTGTCTGGTATTGCAGTTGAAAAAATTGATTATGAGTAAATAAGATTAAGAAATGAGGAATTATAATTAGGGAAGGTAGAAATATTTGAAGTGCGATTTAGAGCGCTAATCTTAAAGGTTTTGGTCCAAAATTGGGCTAACGGACAAAAATAAGTGAACCGGGCCTAAGTGGGCCCAAGACTCAACATATATAAACATTAGTTATGAGTATTTCAGCTCATTTTGCGCTAAAGAAGGGGTGTTGGGCGCTCAAATTGGGAAGAGAGAAGAGAAGAGAGAAAACCTAACTCTCTTTGATCTTCAAATCACCATAACTTGAGCTACGGAGCTCCGATTGAGGAGCCGTTTACGGCCACACGTCGCTCTTCTCATCCTCTACAATTCTATCTAAGTTTTGTGGTGAGTAATCCACTGTCCTCTGCCCAGTTTTCATTTTCCTCTTCAAATTCGAATTTGGTTTGGGTTTTGAGGAAACCTTGTGATTTTGGTTGTTTAGGAGTGCTCTAGTATGAGCCATGGGTGATATTCATCACAAACTTCAGTGGGTTAAGGTAAGAAACCCCTCCAACCCTTGTGAATTGTCATTTTTATGAGCCCTAGGTTGATGTATGTATGTGATATTGGTTATGTTAGTGTATTTGATGGTTTTAGTGCACAATTTGGAGATTAGTGAAAATTTGATGTATTGGGTAATGAGTATTGATTTGTGGTTTATGCATTTAAATTGTGAAATTGGGCCGGAGGCCGAAAATTTTGGGTCGGAGGCCGGAAAGAGGTAAGGAAGGTAAGTTGATGTGTGCATTGTATGATGACACAAGTAATTGGATGAATTTCAGATAACGAATATATGAATGATTGGGTTGGTTATTGAATAATAAGGTTTGAGGAGTTGAAGTGTGGAAATTGGTAATTTTGGGTGAAATTGTATAGATAAGGTATGTTTGGTTTTGGTTGAGGTATGTTATGTGGTCATATATGTGATCATGATTATTGATGCCTTGATGGTATGATGATGCATGAGAGATATGTATGTTGTGATATATGCTTGAGAAATGATTAAGGTTGATTTGTGGGTGAAACCATGTGACAGTGAGTATGATATTGATTATGTATAATGATAATTGATTGGAAATAGTTTTGTTGAAAATTGTGATGAGAAAAGATGTATGACATGTTAATGTGTTTGTAATTTAGCCATTTATTTGAAATGGGTAAAAATGCTTATATGGCGGTTTTGTGAATTGTGGTAATGTGTTAGTGTATGAGTTGAGGAGGCTTAATGTCGATTTTGATATACTTTGACTGATTTAAAAAAAAAGGGGATGAAATTGGCATGTTTTGGTTGATTTTGAAAATAGTTGGAAATGGCTTGTTTTGAAAATGACACCTTGTGGTTTTGAGTGAAAACATGGTTTTTGGGCATACTTTGATGGGACATAACTTGGGCTGCGGATTTCTGTTTTGTGCCAAACTTGTTTAGAAGTGAAGTTGGATCCGGGATGTCCATGTCGTTCGAAGAACGAACGAAAAACGATTTAAAATGAGAAAGTTATGTCCGTCAGAAGATTGGGGTTGAATTTGTGAATTCTGCAGCTTTTAACTTAGAAAAATTTTTAGCAAAATGACCCTCCACGCGTAGGCGCACTTGGCGCGTACGTGTCATTCTTCAAGAAGGCACCTCCACGCATGCGCGTGGTGTGCGCGTGCGCGTCGATGCACTGCACCCAATGCCCAGCCATTTTCCCGAGAGTTGTGCCAAAGTTGTGCCAGTTTTGTGCCTGGGGCGCAAATGCACCCACGCGTACGCGTGGTTGATGCGTACGCATCGTCTGTCTGTGTTTCAATCCGCGCATCCGCGTGTATGACGCATACACGTCGATGAGCTTTGTGGTCATCCACGCGTGCGCGTGAAGTACGCGTGCGCGTGGCCCTGTTTTCATCCCAAAGTTGATTTGTGAATTTTAAAAGCTAAATCCCATACTTCTAAGCCTCTGATCTCACCCCTTATGTATTAAATCATTATGATATGCCTAGCAAAGAGGAAGGAGCTAGGGGATGTGGTAACTTGCGAATGAAGCAAGGGGAAAAGTTGTGATCAATGATGATCAAAGATGATTATATGAGATATGGAGGATGGCGATGGAAGTACCGTGTATGCCATGAGCTGAAGGGCTATAACTATTGATAAATGGTTGGTTCTTGATTGAACCATGAGCCGGATGGCTAAGTTATTGCCGGATACGGCGGAGCCATGTTGATAAATTGGCTAGTTCTGGATTGAACTGTGAGCCGGATGGCTGAGTTATTGCCGAGTTACGGCAAAGCCATTATGGATTATGGTTGAGTATAAAGGCATATATGATAAATAAATGAATATGATAAATGAATAATGATAGAAAATGTTGAATATAAGCATGCTTGTGTTTTCTCTCTGGTTGTAAGGGTGACAGGGCACCGATACCCTCTAATGGCGACAGGGCGCAGATACCCTCTAATGGTGACAGGGCACATATTCCTTCTAATGATATTAATACGCAACAGAGAGATTGTGCCCGGGTTAGCTACCGGACACGTCGGGTTGGCTTGATAACCGACAGATGATATCATCAGCCATAGTTACCTGATTATGTGCTACTTGTTCTACTAGTACCTTATTTGTGTATTACTTAGCTTGCCTGTATTGCTTGTGTTTGTACAACTGAGAGGCCCCTCATGTTGGTGTCGGTGGAGGTTGAGGGCTGTTCTTGATGAGATGAATTAATGATGCAATTGCATGATGATGATGATCATTGGATGAGATAATTTGAGCCCCCTAGGTAGATGCAGTGATGTGATTTCACTAGCTCCAGGCGAGGGTATGATGTATTGATATAGAGTTGCTGAGGCAGAACAACTGGTGATGGTTTTGCTTATGATTCTGAGTCTGATATGTGGAAGAGTCAGCGAGTTGGTAAATATGTGTAACATGAACTAGATTTAGTATCCCCTTATGACAGTTGCCTATTCATGGATTGGTGAGAATCTAGGCTGGATATTTGGTGAAGAAGTTTAGGATTGCTTAGTGAGTTTTTATTGCAGTGCATTGTATTTATTTGGCACTTTTACCGTACTGGGAACCCATGGGCCCGGGGTTCTCATTCAGTATATATCTCTTGTTTTTCCGATACAGGTCCAGGTGCTCAACAGTGAGTTGTGGGTCGTCTGAGAGACGGCGAAGATCTTTATTTTCTCTACTTTGTGTTTTGCTTAGAATCTCTCCACTTTTGTTTCAAAAAGATTATATTATGTATTGTACTCTTTTAAACTTACCTATAGAGGCTCTCATGTTTCCTTTGGGAGAGATTAGGATATACTGTTGTCAACTACTTTCATACTGTACCCTAGCCAGCCTAAACTTCGCGGGTCGTGACTAGTGGCTATTTACTTATGCTATAAATATCTATCTGTTATCTATCTCTTAATCTCCTTTATGCCTTGTCCGTATATCACGTTCGGCTTAACGGTTTATCTTTTTGTTGTTGAGATGTGAGTGATACGTCTTCGCGATTTTATCCCTACTCTTTTCAGGCTTCTTAATTAATACTCCTTTTGAAATTACCTATATCTATATAAAAAAAATCCACCTGAGAGTCGTACCACCGTAGTATCATTGACTTATGACTCGAGCATAAGGATTTGTATATTAGGGTGTTACATTATGGTATCAGAGTAGTTCGTCCTCGTGAGCCTGAGGGATGGAACTGCTTATGCTTCAATGCATACTCTGAGTCTGTGCCTGTGCTAGTTAGGGTATCTAATCGATACATCTAGCATGAAGTCCATGAGTGTACCTTTGGTACTTTGAAGCACTATACTTCCGATATTGAGACTGATCAACTTGATATCGATTGTTTGGTGTGTATAGGAACCAGATCGCGCCTCGTGGACCCGGTCGGGGATGTGAGAGAGATCGTACTAGTACTCAGGAACCGGAAATCAACCCGAATAACCCGGTAAACCTTATAGCGGCATTGGAGAATATGGCTACTACTATGCAGGCCACTGCGGAGGCTCTTGGGCAACAGATAAACAATAATGGCAATGGCGGAAGTGGAGCTCAGGGCACGATGACACTGGCAACTTTCTTAAAGGTTAATCCACCTAAGTCAAGGGAACCACTAATCCGACTGAAGCTGACACCTAGTTTCAGGCCATGGAGCGAGCACTGCAAGCGCAGTTGGTGCCTGAAGAGCAGTGTGTTGAATTTGCTACCTATCTACTCACGGGAGAAGCATCGCATTGGTGGCAAGGGGCTCGACGTCTCCTGCAGCAAGGAAATGATCCTATCACCTGGGGTGCTTTCCAAGTAGAATTTTATAAGAAGTACTTCCCGAATTCTGCTAGAACGGTCAAGGAACTTGAATTACTATAGCTGAAGCAGGGTACAATGTCCGTATCTGAGTATACGGATAAATTTGAGGAGTTATTCAGGTTTTCTCGTATGTGTCAAGGAACCCCGGGAGACTTCGAGGAATGGAAGTGTATTAAATATGAGAGAGGACTTCGAAGTGAAATCCCGAGCTCCGTTGGACCGATGGAGATTAGGGTCTTCTCCGAACTTGTGAACAAGAGCCGTATTGCTGAAGAATGTGTGAGGAAGGCTGTTGAGGCAAAGAATGACCGTCAGGAGTCCCACCGCAGGGAGCACAATCAAGAATACCCAACAAAGGGTCAAGAGTTTAAGAGAAGAGAATACCCACAACGTTTTTCTCAAAGGCAAAATGACCTTGCGACGAATAAGAATTCCCAAGGAAAAGGTAGGGAAAAACAAATAGTGGCTGCTTCGGATGTTTTGAGCTGTCAGAGATGTAGAGGTCATCACCAAATAGACCGTGTCGTTATGGTTCGGGTTTGTGTTACAATTGCGGAAAGCTAGGACATTTGATCAGAGATTACCCACACCGGAAGGACCAGGAGACTGCCAGATCCGATTTTCGTACCTGAGGTAATAAGAAAACTGATAACTTAATTCTTTACCACTTTAGATAATGCTAAAGGCTGGTATTCACTCATAATACATGGTCGAATGAAAAATTATGATCTGTTCTAGATAACCCTAAGTTATCTTAATAGAAGGTTTGGTGAGCATAAATGATTAGGTAGGCATTTAATGGAAAGCAACCTTAGAGTGGAATGACTGGTGAGCGATGTCAAAGCCATCATTCGGGAACTCCGTGTTGGGGTATATTGGGACTTTGCCATGGTTGTAGAGGAGTTGGACATGTGTCCTGGAAACGTCCTAAGAAGGTCAACCGGAATACTACCAAGGGCCAACAATAAGGTCGTGTGTTCACTACAACAACGGGTGATACCGTTAGATCCGACGGTTTGGGAATTAGTAAGCGAAAGATCGGTAACAATGTGTTAAAAGTACGATTAAGTTGGTATGTGGTTTTGGCTATCATAGATAGAAATCTAGTGAATGCCAGTCATGCTAAGTTGTGGTTGAGTACTTGAGGAAGTAAGTGATAGAGCTCGTACTAGACAAGAGATCAGAATAAAGCAGCAGAAACTTGTGAAAGCAGTAACACAGGATAGCTACGAATAGGAGCTGTAAAAGTTTACTATAGTATCTTATGTTTGAATACTAGAAAGGTTAAGTGGGTTACTGCAAGTAATGATCCCCAAATAGTTGGAAATGATTGCGGCTGCGAGCTTTGATGGTTCTAAAGCGGATGAGGAAATTATCATTAATGCACAATTGGATTTAGATGATGAGAGAGTGCAAGTTGTTGTGTTTGAGAGATGAGTACTATGATGATTGGTCATAGTGACCTTGGATTTAGATTGAGATTTATAATGATTGGTTTTGAAAGACGAATGTGAAAACCATTAAATTGAAATGTTGATGCGGTACTGAGATTGGTTTGAGGGAACCCGTGACAGGTGGTAAACTCCAATTTTTGGGGAGGTACTGTTGAAAATTTTTCCCTAAGAATTTGAAGGAGTGTTGGTTTTAGTTTTGAAGATGATTTTTTATATGAGTAATTTTAACAAAAGAGATGTGTTTCAAATGCTTTTATAGATTATTAAAGGAAATGCGGATTCTTATGATTTTGTTAGCTTGCTATTCCAAACTCATTTGATTTCTAGAAATGAAAGGGGTTTTTGATTGATAAGCCAGAGACTGTATAACAGCAAGTCATGTAGAAATTTGAGGGTTAAAGAATAAAAAAGCAAGTTTGGAGATTATGCTTGGAATTGAACTGTGATTAGAGGAATTGGCTTGGTAGAGAGAGAGAGAGAGAGAGAGAGAGAGAGAGAGAGAGAGGATAGTGATGGAGTATGATTAAGGTGTGGTGATGATCTTTGATTGATTATACTGATGTGGGATAATGGCTATGATTAATGATGATGGCAATCTTATTGATGACATGATTTGAGATTTAATAAGATGTGAGTTGATGAGACGATAAAAGTAAGGAACAAGGATGTTGGTTGGCGTTGAACGAATGACCGAGACCCTCGGAGATAGAGAAATCAGAGCACAGCAACGGAAGCGCGCAGAGTAAAAGGACCTTGGAACTGTTATGCGTTTGATATAAAGGCAGACTATGCTCGCGTACTCGTAGTGATGGATGGAATTTTCGAGGGCGAAAATTTCTGTTAGGGGGGGTAGAATGTAATACCCGGTCTAACCAAAATTAATTAAATAATAAGTTAAATAGGAGCGAATATGGTTGGAAGATTTGGCAATTGGAATTTGATGATTTAAATATGATATTTGGATTCAGTGAATTTTTCCGAGTCGAAAAACATAGTTTTCTGCGTAAAAGCGCGCAATGAAATTTTGACCGAAAGTACTGGCTGAGATCTGTCTGGTACTGCAGCTGAGAAAATTGATTATGAGTAAATAAGATTAAGAAATGAGGAATTATAATTAGGGGAGGTAGAAATATTTGAAGTGCGATTTAGAGCGTTAAAGGTTTTGGTCCAAAATTAGGCCAACGAACAAAAATAAGTGAATTGGGTCTAAGTGGGCCCAAGACCCAACATATATAAACATTAGTTATGAGCATTTCAGCTCATTTTGCCCTAAAAAAGGGGTGTTGGGCGCTGAAATTGGAAAGAGAGAAGAGAAGAGAGAAAATCTAACTCTCTTTGATCTTCAAATCACCATAACTTGAGCTACGGAGCTCCGATTGAGGAGCCGTTTACGGCCACGCGTCGCTATTCGCATCCTCTACAATTCTATCTAAGTTTTATGGTGAGTAATCCACTGTCTTCTGCCCAGTTTTCATTTTCCTCTTCAAATTCGAATTTGGTTTGGGTTTTGAGAAAACCTTGTGATTTTGGTTGTTTAGGAGTGCTCTAGTATGAGCCATGGGTGATATTCATCACAAACTTTAGTGGGTTAAGGTAAGAAATCCTCTAACCCTTGTGAATTGTCATTTTTATGAGCCCTAGGTTGATGTATGTATGTGATATTGGTTATGTTAGTGTATTTGATGGTTTTAGTGCACAATTTGGAGATTAGTGTTGCTAGAGGAGCTTTGGTGAGGCTTGGGCTAAGGTTGGTAGAGACTTCCAAAGAAGAGGCTCAATTGATTTGGCTACAAGAGGTACGGTTTAAGTTTCATTTAAGTACCATGTGGTGTGATGAGAATTCCTAGGCTAGATGCCCCTAGGATTAAGTTTGGATTGTGTAAATGGTTGGTGCTAATATGCATAGTTAGTATGTAATGTGAATTAATGATTGGGTTGAGAATTGTGTGGCCTTGTATGCTTGGTGTATTGAAAATTTGATGTATTGGGTAATGAGTATTGATTTGTGGTTTATGCATTTAAATTGTGAAATTGGGCCGGAGGCCGTATATTTTGGGCCGGAGGCCGGAAAGAGGTAAGGAATGTAAGTTGATGTGTGCATTGTATGATGACACAAGTGATTGGATGAATTTCAGATAATGAATATATGAATGATTGGGTTGGTTATTGAATAATAAGATTTGAGGAGTTGAAGTGTGGAAATTGGTAATTTTGGGTGAAATTGTATAGCTGAGGTATGTTTAGTTTTGGTTGAGGTATGTTATGTGGTCATATATGTGATCATGAATATTGATGCCTTGATGGTATGATGATGCATGAGAGATATGTATGTTGTGATATATGCTTGAGAAATGATTAAGGTTGATTTGTGGGTGAAATCACGTGACAGTGAGTATGATATTGATTATGTATAATGATGATTGATTGGAAATAGTATTGTTGGAAATTGGGATGAGGAAAGATGTATGACATGTTAATGTGTTTGTAATTTAGCCATTTGTTTGAAATGGGTAAAAATGGTTATATGGCGGTTTTGTGAATTGTGGTAATGTGTTAGTGTATGAGTTGAGGAGGCTTAATGTTGATTTTGATATACTTTTGATTTAAAAAAAAGGGAATGAAATTGGCATGTTTTGGTTGATTTTGAAAAGAGTTGGAAATGGCTTGTTTTGAAAATGGCACCTTGTGGTTTTGAGTGAAAACATGGTTTTTGGGCATACTTTGACGGGACATAACTTGGACTGCGAATTTCTGTTATGTGCCAAACTTGTTTAGAAGTGAAGTTGGATCCGGGATGTCCATGCTGTTCGAAGAACAGGCGAAAAATGATTTAAAATGAGAAAGTTAAGTCCGTCGGAAGATTGGGGGTTGAATTTGTGAATTCTGCAGCTTTTAACTTAGAAAAATTTTTAGCAGAATGACCCTCCACGCGTAGGCGCACTTGGCGCGTACGCGTCATTCTTCAAGAAGGCACCATCCACGTGTGCGCGTGGTGTGCGCGTGCGCGTCGATGCGTTGCACCCAATGCCCAGCCATTTTCCTGAGAGTTGTGCCAGTTTTGTGCCTGGGGCGCAAATGCACCCACGCGTACGCATGGCTGACGCGTACGTGTCGTCTGGCTGTGTTTCAATCCATGCGTCCGTGTGTATAACGCATACGCGTCGATAAGCTTTGTGGCCATCCACGCGTGCGCGTGAAGTACGTGTGCGCGTGGCCCTGTTTTCATCCCAAAGTTGATTTGTGAGTTTTAAAAGCTAAATCTCATACTTCTAAGCCTCCGATCTCACCCCTTATGTATTAAATCATTATGATATACCTAGAAAAGAGGAAGGAGCTAGGGGATGTGGTAACTTGCGAATGAAGCAAGTGGAAAAGTTGTGATCAATGATGATCAAAGATGATTATATGAGATATGGAGGATGGCGGTGGAAGTACCGTGTATGCAATGAGCTGAAGGGCTATAATTATTGATAAATGGTTGGTTCTTGATTGAACTATGAGCCGGATGGCTGAGTTATTGCCGGATATGGCAGAGCCATGTTGATAAATTGGCTAGTTCTGGATTGAACTGTGAGCCGGATGGTTGAGTTATTGCCGAGTTACGGCAACGCCATTATGGATTATGGCTGAGTATAAAGACATATATGATAAATGAACGAATATGATAAATGAATAATGATGGAAAATGTTGAATGTAAGCATGCTTGTGTTTTCTCTCTGGTTGTAAGGGTGACAGGGCACCGATACCCTCTAAGGCGACAGGGCGCAGATACCCTCTAATAGTGACAGGGCACATATTCCCTCTAATGATATTAATACGCAACAGAGAGACTGTGCTCGGGTTAGCTACCGGACATGTCGGGTTGGCTTGATAACCGACCGATGATATCATCAGCCATAGGGCAGGCATTCATCATTTGCATATGTTTGAATTGTTTGGGTTTGCCTATTTGTTTTGGATTTCTACATTACATATGCTAAGTTACCTGATTATGTGCTACTTGTTCTACTTGTATCTTAATTGTGTATTACTTGCCTGTATTGCTTGTGTTTGTACAACTGAGAGGCCCCTCATTTTGGTGTCGGTGGAGGTTGAGGGTTGTTCTTGATGAGATGAATTAATGATGCGATTGCATGATAATGATGATCATTAGATGAGATTATTTGAGCCCCCTGGGTAGACGCAGTGATGTGATTTCACTAGTTCCAGGCGAGGGTATGATGTATTGATATAGAGTTGCTGAGGCAGAACAACTGGTGATGGTTTTGCTTATGATTCTGAGTCTGATTCGTGGAAGAGTCAGCGAGTTGGGAAACATGTGTAACATGAACTAGATTTAGTATCCCCTTACGACAGTTGCCTATTCATGGGTTGGTGAGAATCTAGGCTGGATATTTGGTGAAGAAGTTTAGGATTGCTTAGTGAGTTTTTATTGTAGTGCATTGTATTTATTTGGCACTTTTACCGTACTGGGAACCATGGGCCCAGGGTTCTCATTCCGTATATATCTCTTGTTTTTCAGATACAGGTCCAGGTGCTCAGCAGTGAGTTGTGGGTCGTCTGAGAGACGGCGAAGATCTTTATTTTCTCTACTTTGTGTTTTGCTTAGAATCTCTCCACTTTTGTTTCGAAAAGATAATATTATGTATTGTACTCTTTTAAACTTGCCTATAGAGGCTCTCATGTTTCCTTTGGGAGAGATTAGGATATATTGTTGTCAACTACTTTCATACTGTACCCTAGCCGGCCTAAACTTCGCGGGTCGTGACTAGTGGCTATTTACTTATGCTATAAATATCTATCTGTTATCTATCTCTTAATCTCCTTTATGCCTTGTCCGTATATCGCGTTCGGCTTAAGGGTTTATCTTTTTGTTGTTGAGACGTGAGTGATACGTCTTCGTGATTTTATCCCTACTCTTTTCAGGCTTCTCGATTAATACTCCTTTTGAAATTACATATATCTATATAAAAAAAATCCACCTGAGAGTCGTACCACCGTAGTATCATTGACTTATGACTTGAGCATAAGGATTTGTATATTAGGTGTTACAATTGCCCCTAATGTCCTAAATGACTAGCAAGTTAGGAGGACTTTTGGATCCTTCACTACTCCAAATCCTGGGCATTGTGATAGTAGCATTATTACTCATACTTTGAATGTTAATAACTTTGAGTTAAAGCCCCAATTCATCACTTTGTTCCAAAAAAATTGTCAAATCGGTGGAAGTCCTCAAGAAGATCCTAACTGACATATCTCTAACTTCCTCCAAATCTGTGACATGGTCAAGACTAATGGGGTCTCTACTGAAGTTTACAGGTTGTTGTTGTTGTTCTCATTCTCTGTAAGGGACTAGGCTAAGCAATGGCTTGAAACTCAACCAAATGAGAGTATAATAACCTGGGAGGATTTGGTAAGTAAGTTCTTAACTAAATTCTTCTCACCTCAAAGGTTGACAAAGGTGAGAACAGACATCCAGACATTCAAATAGCAAGACAGAGAGTCCCTTTATGAAGTCTGTGAGAGGTATAAGGAGATGCTGAGAAAGTGCCATCCAGACATATTCTCTGACTAGGTGCAACTCTAGATCTTCTATAATGGGATTACCCCTACTTCAAGGATCTCATTAGATAACTCAGCTAGAGAATCTTTACATATGAAGAAGACCATTGATGAAGTTTTGGAGTTGATAAAGATGGTGGCTAATAATCAGTATTTATATTTCTTTGAGAGAACTATGAGAAAGGGAGAGATGAAGTTGGATGCATTAGACACTCTTCTAGCATAGAATAAAGCCATGTCTCAACAAATCATTGCTATTACTCAACAATTTGAAAACATACAAGTCTCAGCAGTGAATACACAAGATATCTCCTATGACATGGGTGGAGGAGTCACTCAAAGTGAAGGTTATGAATTTGGCCAATCCTCTGAATAAGTGAATTACATGGCGAACTCTACAAGACCACCTCAAAATGATCCTTTCTCTAAGACTTACAATCTAGGATGGAGAAATCACCCTAACTTTGGATGGGGTAATTAAGGTCAAAGGCAAAACAAATTCAACAATAACCCTCACCAAAATAACTTCAACCCCCATTACCAATCCTATCAACCATCCCAAATTCCTCAAAACCCTTCTCCTGTGGAAATTGTCCTAGAAAAACTCTCTCAATACACCTTTAATTTTGTCCAAACCACTCAAAATTTTATGCATAAAACTAAAGCCTCTATTAGAAACTTGGAAGTGCAAGTGGGACAAATTGCTCAATAATTAGCAAAATCCACTAACACCTTCCCAAGTGACACTGAGATCAACACACTAGAGGAATGCAAGGCTATCCTGTTGTGAAGAAAAAAGCCACCAGCTATGAAGAACAAGGGGCTCCTGTACCAAGTAAAATTTCAATAAAGAAGGAAGCATACGTCCAAGAATCTCATACCCTCAAAGTCTCAAGGAGGAGAACAAGAAAAAGAAATACTCCAAATTCTTGGAGATATTTAAGACACTTCACATCAATATTCCTTTCACAGAAGTACTTGAACAAATATCACTGTATGTTAAATTTATGAAGGATTTATTATCCAAGAAAAGATCTTTAAAGGGAGGTCAAATTATGGTCATGACTAGAGAGTGTAGTGTAATCATTGAAAGAGATTTGCCAAGTAAGAAGAAAGATCCCAAAAGTTTCCAAATCTCTTGCACCATTGAAAACACAACCTTTGAAATAGCATTGTGTGATTTAGGAGAAAGTATCAATTTTATGTCTCTTTCTGTGATGCAAAAGCTACAAATCCAAGAGATAAAACCCACAAGAATTACTCTCTAATTGACTGACAAATCAATAAAGCAAGCACATGAAGTGGTTGAGAATGTATTGATTAAGATGGAAAAAATTTTTCTCCCAGTGGATTTTGTTATTCTTGACATGAAAGAGGATGAGAATTCTTCTATCATTCTAGTGAGACCTTTCCTAGCTACTGGTAGAGCCTTGATCGATTTTGAAAATGGAGACTTGATGTTGAGGGTACATCACTCGAGTGACAAGAAGGATTGCATGAAGGTTGAATCAAGTGATCCAAATCTCAAAGAACCTTTTGAGGAAACACCTCTAGAAGCTCCACCACCATGCTTGAAAGGAAACAAAAAAAATAGAAGTGGTACAGCAAGTTAAAGGCACAACAGAAGCTACCAAGAATTTTCAACCTAAGCCCCCCTTTATGGATACCAACAAGACCCCCTTGACATCAAGCCTAAGTATAATGTTGAGTGTGCATGATCACCTAAGGGGGAAGAGAAAACTTTGAAGAAGCCCATGAAACGGAGAAATAAGAAGCTCTCTACAAGTGACTGATGCGAATTTTACAAATCACAAACTATTTACAAGTGCACCAGATCGTATCAAGTAATATCACATGAGTGGGTTATCGTTCCCACGAGGATTAACGAATTAAGTAAGTAATAGTCAATTGATTATTCTAGTTAGATAATAAAAAAAAGAGTTTCAATAATAGATAGCATGAAAACAGAAAATTAAACAAGAACAAACTAAAATTGGTTAAGAAAATAATAAGATAAAGATAGTTAATGTGTCAGAGATGTTCACTCTTTAGGAAAACAATCCTTGTGTCCATTCAGATGAGGTCTGCAAAGATCAATCACGACGAATCATAAATAATAAAATTCTAATTCCTTGGCAATTTAATTTCTCTTTAACCTAATTAACCGCTAATTCCTTAGTCAATTTCTTAAGAAAATAGGTGAAACACAATTCTGATTCAAATTCAACTAAAATTAAAAAATAGTCCGTAGGTTGAATTATATGTCACGTATTCAAGCTAGTCCCAAACAATTGAAACTCGCAAAGTGTCGCACACTCTTTGAAATTATTCCTTGTGAAATAAAAAAGTAATGAGAAAGAGTTTTCAAGCTAATTCAAATATTAATTTTTTCCAGAACAATATTTAAAATCCAAGACAGATTTAGAATGTTTTTCAACAATTTTAAATCTTTAGAGATGAAGAATGAAAACTCAATCATGAAATAAGTGAAAGCATAAACCTCATATAAAATAAAACACTTAGATTAATAATCTATAAAAAGATGATCATAGCTCCTAACCTTAACAATGGAGGTTTAGTTGCCTGTAGTGCAGAAAATTTAAATCCTAAAACTAACAATGAAGAGAAGAGAGAATGGGGGAGAAGAGTAAGTCAAATGTGTGGCTCCTCTCCTATTTATACTAACCCTAAAATCTACTTCAGAATCAAACTAATTAAAAAAAACAAATCAAATCCAATCTAATTAATTAAGTCTTAATGACTCTTAATTAGCTAATAGTCTTCCTTGTAATTGGAATTCAAACTTGGTGCCTTGCTTAGCTGAAATCATGGGCTTGAAACTTCAATCTTGGACTAACAACAGTTGAAGAATTGAAGGATTAATGAAGGATCAGTAAAGAATTGAAGATCCAAGAGGGTGGCCCATTTGTGCACGGAACGTGCCTCAAGTAACCATGCAACGTGTGGCTTAGTTTTGGAAAGGATTGCCTCTACCTCATACTTCACGTCTAACTGCCTGGCTACCACATCCCACAGTTGAATTTTTGCCTCAATTTGCTCTCTATTTTGCCCTTTACATTGCACAGCTAAATCTCACATGCAACGCATGGTTCTTGGTGGCCATAGAGTGCATTTTGTGGCTTGAGTGTAGCTAACTTATATGCATGTGCACTATAGACTATTATATATCGTTGGAATGCTCTAAATGTGAGCTTTCTAATGCTGCTAAAATTGCATCATTTGGAGCTCTCTAGTTCAATTTATGCTCATTAGAGTATGAAGAAGTTAGAGGGGTCTGGTTCCATTCATTGCACGGAAGACACCCCACATTGGACGCGAACTAGGTCTTGTGTGTATGCATGCTAGATATGTATAAAGGAGTTTTTTTTTGGCGCTGGTTACGTGTACGCACATGAGATGCGTACACATGACTTCCTTCTTGGTGTTGGACGCAGTTTGGCACATGACGCCAATGTCACGGTGTTTAGCGCCGTGATGCCAGAGAGCAAGCATGGGCGAGTATATATCGTTGGAAAGTTGTGAAAGTTGGCTTTCTATTGCCACTAGAATCACATCAAATTTATAAGATTGTGAAAAAGAATTTGCTTAGAGGTCTTCAAGAACTTCCATTCTCTTGGCTTTAGTGAGGTGATCTCAAGTTGAACCTGACTCAATTCTGCATTGTTCACATTTCTAGAGTTCTCTGCTTCAATAGGTGACAAAATAGAATCATCTCCTGTATTTTGATCTATAGAATCAGAGACAGCATTTTCCAAAGACGATTCTGATTTATCTTCTTCTTGAATCTTTTGAGAACTCAATTCAGCTTCAGTTCCTGCATTATTTTCTTCAATAACACTTGAAACGGTGTTAGAATCACAAAAAATGACATGTTTAGACTCCTCTATTATTCTATATTCTTTGAGGTAAACCCTATAGGCTTTACTAGTGGTTGAATAACTAACAAAGACACTTTCATAAGATATTAGATCAAATTTTCCTAGATTGACTTTAGTGTTCAACACAAAATATTTGCAACAAAAAATATGAAAATACTTAAGATTTGGTGGTATTCCTTTCAAAATTATTCTAATGATGGCTTGGTTCAAAATGTAACAAGCTATATTCACAGCTTCTGCCCAAAGAAATGTTGCAATTTCATTTTCATAAAGCATTACCCTAACCATTTCTTGAAGACTTCTTTTTCTCCTTTCAACAACCCCATTTTGTTGAGGTGTTCTAGGACATGAAAAGTTATGTGAAATACCGAATTCATCACAAAATGCTTCAAAATGTTGATTTTTAAACTCTTCCATGATCACTTCTTATGAAAACTGTTTTCAAATCTGTTTTATTTTGGATCTTTTTGCATAGAATTGAAAAAGCAATGAAGGCATCATTCTTATGATCTAAGAAAAGAACCCATCTAAACCTAGCATAGTCATAAACCACCACAAATCCATAGTGCTTACCACCAAGACTTTGAGTCCTTGTAGGACCAAAAAGATCAATATGTAGCATTTCCAATGATCTTTTGGTTGAGATGTCATCCTTGGGTTTGAAAGACTTTTTAGTTTATTTACCTAATGGACAAGCATCACAAGTGATGTTTTTGTCAAATTTTATTTTAAGAAAACCTCTAACCAAATTCTTTTTCACAAGCTTAGAAATTTGAAACATGCTTGCATGTCCCAATTTCTTATGCCATAGCCATTTTTCAGATTCCATGGAAGTAAAACAAGCTACATTTTGTTCTTTTAGTTCCTCTAAGGTTAGTCTATACACATTATTGCATCTTCTAGTTTCAAACAATATTTTACTAGATTTTTCACACACAACTGATGAGCGGATAATTTGTACGCTTTTTGGCATTGTTTTTAGTATGTTTTTAGTATGATCTAGTTAGTTTTTAGTATATTTTTATTAGTTTTTAGTTAAAATTCTCTTTTCTGGACTTTACTATGAGTTTGTGTGTTTTTCTGTGATTTCAGGTATTTTCTGGCTGAAATTGAGGGACCTGAGCAAAAATCTGATTCAGAGACCAAAAAGGACTGTAGATGCTGTTAGATTCTGACCTCCCTGCACTCGAAGTGAATTTTCTGGAGCTACAGAAGCCCAATTGGTGCGCTCTCAACTCTGGAGCTACAGAAGCCCAATTGGCGCGCTCTCAACGGCGTTGGAAAGTAGACATCCTGGGCTTTCCAGCAATATATGATAGTCCATACTTTGCCCAAGATTTGATGGCCCAAACCGGCGTTCAAAGTCACCCTCAGGAATTCCAGCGTTAAACGCCGGAACTGGCACCCAAATGGGAGTTAAACGCCCAAAGTGGCACTAAAGCTGGCGTTTAACTCCAAGAAGAGTCTCTGCACGAAAAATGCTTCATTGCTCAGCCCAAGCACACACCAAGTGGGCCTGGAAGTGGATTTTTATGTCATTTACTCATTTCTGTACACCTTAGGCTACTAGTTTTCTATAAGTAGGACCTTTTGCTATTGTATAAAAAATCTTTTGATCATACTTTTTATG
The DNA here is from genome assembly GCF_000817695.3 of Arachis duranensis. NCBI lineage: Eukaryota > Viridiplantae > Streptophyta > Magnoliopsida > Fabales > Fabaceae > Arachis > Arachis duranensis. The sequence continues at coordinate 68,521,070 of NC_029773.3, read as the reverse complement.
ATTGAACCCTCATTGGGAGGCTGGCCATTCGGCCATGCCTAGACCTTGTTCTTATGTATTTTGAATGGTGGAGTTTCTACACACCATAGATTAAGGTGTGGAACTCTGCTGTACCTCGAGTATTAATGCAATTACTATTGTTCTTCCATTCAATTCCGCTTGTTCTTGTTCTAAGATATCACTTGTTCTTCAACTTGATGAATGTGATGATCTACGCCCATCACCATTCTCAC
>NC_029773.3:68418579-68520749 GCF_000817695.3 Arachis duranensis | reverse complement strand
GGCTCTAGTGAATATCTCTTGGATTCTTTAATCGGAATCTTCGTGGTATAGGCGAGAACTGATGGCAGCATTCAAGAGAATCAAGCCACTGACAACGGTGAAACCCTTGCTTAAGCTTGCCATGGAAAGGAGTAAGAAGGATTGGATGAAGACAGTAGGAAAGCAGAGAGACGGAAGGGAAGGCATCTTCATACGCTTATCTGAAATTCCTACCAATGAATTGCATAAGTATCTCTATCTTTATCTTTATGTTTTATTCGTATATCACCATACCCATTTGAGTTTGCCTGACTAAGATTTACAAGGTGACCATAGCTTGCTTCATACCAACAATCTCTGTGGGATCGACCCTTACTCGCGTAAGGTTTATTACTTGGACGACCCAGTACACTTGCTGGTTAGTTGTGCGAAGTTGTGTTTATGCCATGGTACTGAATACCAAGTTTTTGGATTCATTACCGGGGATTAATTGATTTGTGAAAAGTAGTGATCACAATTTCGCGCTACCAACAACCAAGCATTCCAATTTTTTGAAAATAACCAAATAAGCTAAATCATACAATTGGCTAATGCTTAGAAGATTATGTTTTAAACCATCAACTAGAAATACATCATTGATGAAAGTTGAAAAACTCTTACCAACCTTACCTACGAGCACAATTTTTCCTTTGTCATTGTCACCGAAAGTCACAAAGCCTCTATCATATTTGTTAAGTTTGATGAAGAATGTGGACTTTTCAGTTATGTGCCTAGAGCATCCACTATCCAAATACCACATGTCATTCTTCTTCTTGGATGATAGGAAAAAATGAACAAAGCTTTCAGGTGACCTTAAGCATCGAAAACTCTTTGAATCCTTTAATGTTAAACCATCTTTGTTGACGAAGAGCATTATATTTGCCAACTATTTTGTAATTTCTATCACCAATTTTTCTTTCAAAAATGAAACATTGAATAAGAAGATGACCATCTTTATTGTATATGTGACAGAATTTATTGGTTGCTGACTTTTTAAGAGGATTTGGATTTTGAAATCTTTTGTCTTTAGAACTGGAAGCTTTATTTTCAAATTGTGAATTTTTGAAAATAGATTATGATTTTTCACAATAATCCAATCCATCCTTTTCAAAAAGAGGTCTTTGATTAGCCAACAATTTATCTAAATTTTCAGAACTTTAAGCAAATTTGGCTAAGTCTATTTTTAAATTCTTAACCTCTTTATACATCCTTTCATTCTCTTCAAAACAATTTAAATATGCAACCACTGAATGCTATTTTTCAAAACTTTTAAATTAAGCCTTAAGCCGCTTGTTTCTTCAATAAGATCAACAGTGGTTTCGGGTTCCCTTAGTTTTTCTTTAAGAAAATTATTTTCAGCCTTTAGGATGTCATTTTCACATTTAAGTTCATGACATTGGTTCAAAAAGTTTCTTATTTTCTCAGTGAGATGATCAATCATAAGATGCAGATCTTCATTAGAGGGTTCAATAAAAATTACCTCATCATTCTGACTGTGGTCGGCCATAAGGCAGGCTTGAGACTGGTTGCCTAAATCTTCATCTTCTTCAGAGTCATTTTCCAGATCTTTCCAAGAGGTCATAAGTCCCTTCTTCTTGTCTTTTCATGATTTTTCTTATTTCTTTAACTTGGGATAGTCATATTTGTAGTGTCTAGCTTCTTTGCAGTTGTGGCAAAAGACCTTGCTTAGATCCTTCTTTGGTCCCTTTGAGCTTCTTCCTCTTAGTTTCATCATCCTTATGAGTTTTCTAGCAAAAAATACAAACTCGTCATCTGATACATTATCCAATTATTTAGTACATGATTTAAGAGCCACTCCTTTCTATTCATACCCTGGGTCGAGTTACCCGACCCGGGATGATTGGCGATAAAAGCAACCGACCTCCTTAGGTCCGACTAGCCGACCTCTTCTCAAAGAGCTCGGCCAAATCGACAGGAGAGCCCAGTAAAGGGCCCAAATAGAGGAACACGACCCAAATTCTAGGGCAACCCAAGCCTATAGAGATAAAGGCGGTTCCATTGAAGATACGTTGACCTCAACTCAAAGATAAAGATAAGATAAGATAACTAACTTATCTTATCCAAAAGGTCACATCTCATCATTATAAATACGCTGGAGCACCCAGGTATAGCTCATACTCTGATTCTACATAAAACCTGCTTAATACCCTTGCTAACTTAAGCATCGGAGTCCCTTGCAGGTACCCCCCACCCTTCGGTGATAGAGGATCAGCAGCACCATCAGTCCAACAAGTCGGACGTACCAGCTCCGACTGTCATCCACCTGCCGGACACACCAGCTACGACCAGTACGGAAGATCTCGTCCGAGATCGACCTCCAGTTTCAGGTAACCCTCGGAACACTTTCTTTTTTGTATCATTTTTTATGTGAGTGATTTCATATGCTAGTAACTTTTCTCTCAGCTCATCATTGGTTATTTGACTCAGGTTACTACTTTCAGAGATAACAGTAGCCTTTGTTTACCACTCTTTAGTCAGAATTCTCAAGACTTTCCTCACCAGCACTTGTTCAAAGTGAGTAATCCCTATAGCATTTAAGCTATTAATGATGATAGAGAACCGCTCGAACATGTCATCAATTGATTATCCTTCTTTCATAGAGAACATCTCATACTCTTTACTCAGTGTGTCAATTCTGGTTTCTTTTACTTGTGTGGTGCCCTCATGTGTGACTTGGACCTTTTCCTAGATTTCTTTTGTTGTTTCGCATCTTGAAACCTTCCGGTATTCCTCTAAACAAATTTCACAGTTAAGCATGTTAACTACCTTGGCATTGAGTTCCACCTTTTTCTTGTCTTCTTCATTCCATTCTACTTCGGTTTTGGGAGTGACAACGCCATCAGCGCCAGTTTTGGTGGGGTTTGAGAACCGTTCATAATTATCTTCTATAGGTTGTAATCCACTAACTGAACAAAGATCTTCATTCTTTCTTTCTAATAGTTATAGTTTTTCCCATTGAAGAATGGAGATCTGTTTTTGGATTGTCCTTCTGTTAGTATATAAGTCACTATATTTAAACCAATGTTGTTCGCCATAAAGATCTTTCCTCCAAGCTGCAAAGGATGATCTCTGTTAGATTAAGCTCTGATACCAATTGATGGTAATTAATGGCTAAGAAAAGGGGGAGTTGAATCTTGGCCTCCCTTTTAACTTTCCTTAAAACCTTGCTTTCTGTTTAGAGAATACAGGAGAAATTTTAGTTTTGTCTCCTGACGCAGTAGGAGCCAGAATAGAGTTATTTGCAAGGAAAGTTGTAAAGAAGTAAAGTTTTATAGAGAAATCAGTAGATACTTTATTTTTGTGTCTTTTAGTACAAAACGAGAAAAAGAGAAGAGAGTAGAGAATGGCACATAGATGTATCCTGATTCGGTTACCCAGTGCAATGTACCCTACATCCAATTTCCATTACAATAATGATGGAATTTCACTATCATTTCAACAGATTACAGTCACCAATTACCTCTAGGAACTACCCAGTCCTATCTGGGACAAGTCTAGATTCTAACCCAACCTGAACTTGACTAGGACTCACCCTAGCTTTTAACTGTAAAGTGCTAACCCAACTTGCAAGAGAATCCCCTCAGGATCATGACCACAAAATAGAAATACATACGAAAGATTTCTGAAATAACTTAGATTTTTTCTCCAAACTTAGATCTCTGTCTTTTTTCACTCACTGACTTTTTCTTATAAACCTCACCATGTTTGCCATTTACCAATCAAACTTAGATAGACTAAACTAAGAAAAAATACAATATGAAAACCATAAAGGAGAAGAACATAATAGCTCAGGCAGCTATGAGAATCGAAACTAGTGCTCTTTCTCTCTTACTTCAATCCTTGGGTGTTCACCCTATTATAGAGGAGTGAAGCTTCCAGGGCTTGAACCATCCTTGGCACTTTGTTTGTTTTCTTTTCCAACAATCAGAATCAACAACGACGTTCACAAAAGAGCGAGGGGACTTCCTTTCAACCTTTTTCTTCGTGCATCTTTAATCTGGGCTGTTCATCTTTACTTTGGCCCCAAGTTTGTTTCTTGACCGTTGATTCATAGCAGAGCACTATTGACTTCAATTTCATCAAAGTTTCCAGAATGGTGCTTGAGACATAGAGGATTTCTTTACGGTTTCTTGATGAAGTACAAATGAGAAAATCACCTTTTTGTGATCCTCTGTTCGGATGAGATTTTTCCTCTTATTGTAGCCCTCTTACTTTCTCTTCTTGCTTGAATTTGGAAACAACCTTTTTGTTCTTGACCGTGCCTTAGCTCTAGAAATTTCTTTTTCTTCCTTCTTATTTCAGAGTGATGTGATGTGAAAGAAAGAGAAGAGAGAATATTTGATTCGGTGGGTGAAGGTGGTGTGTTTCAAATTAAATGAATTTGATTCTAAATCATAGTTTAGTTCTCTAAATTCAACACAAGTGCTTGTGGTACTTATGTATCAAGAAAAGTTTGAAATAAAGCATTTAGATTCACAGCTAAACTCAAGGTGCAAAGCTTCCCCCCTCCCCCCCAAAGAAAGAGAAGCCAAAGGCTATGAGCACCACTAATTCAAAATGTTAAAAGGGCATTGTGAACTCAAATAGCTCCCTAATTAAGTGCTTGTGGTCCTTATGTATCAAGCAAAGCTTGAAAATAAAGCATTTAAAGTCACGGCTAGGCTCAAGGTGCAAAGAATCCAACAAGAATAAACTGTGAAAAGAGAGTAAGTAAACTAACAGGATGATTAGTTCATTCAAGCACACCGTAAAGAATAGAACTCGAATTGAGGGCAACATTTGCGAAGCATTTCTGGCCAAGGAAACTTTCACATTTTGCTTCTTCTATTTTCAATCTCATGTTGAGTCACGTAGAATAAGGGTTGCAAGGAACGATGAGAGGGGAGAATCCACATCAAGTGGAGCAACATACCTAATGTTTTTGTCAGAAGGAGCTACAATGGGTGTGGGCAATAACTACTGGTTAGAGCAGAAGGAGATTGATGCCGCTCATCTACATGTGTTGCTTAACTGTGACCAAGTTTCATCCTACCTCATGTTAGTTTTATAAGTCTTTGTAAATATTGCAATCAGTAACATACTAGCTTTGTAATCTAATTAAAACTTCGTTGTTCTAATCTATCATACAAGTTATTTCGAGAGGCAAATTTGGAGACATCATTGACCGATTTTCCACGATGGTTCCGAGAATACATCAGCGTACAACTAATTGACACAACATATTTAGAACTAGTTGTACTTAGTTGGAGCCCATTGAATAAGGCAACTAGCTACCCAATCTATAATGTTTATAGATATCGGTTCTATACCTTACAATGGTCGATTGAAAAGAAAACAGATAACACTAGAATTTGGGTTTGTGGAGATTCAGCCGGGGTCCATTCTGATTAGTTTGGTGTATTGTATAACATAATTGAATTACAGTATTTCTATCACACTACATACAAGGTGTGCATGTTAAAATATGAATGGTATGATTCAAGTTCGCCACAAGCAACATGAAAGCACAAAGACTACGATATCACTGAAGTAAATGTAACTAGGAAATAAAGGCACTATGATCCTTTTATCTACCTCAAAATACACGTTAGCTATACTATTTGTCTTATCTGGTTTGATGCAAGTCTAGTTAGGTGGTTGTGGTTAAGACTAAGCCAAGAGGCCGCATTGAGTCTGATGATACGATAGAGGGTCAGGAACCTTACTAGATTGATGGCCCAACTCCTTTGAAAATGGTGATTACCGGTGAGCTGATCTCCCTTTGGTCTGCTGTTATAGATAATGATATCATTGACCTTGGACTAGATGTTGATACACTTCCAGTAGAGAACGACAATCTTCAAGAAGAAGACAGGGTTGATGGCGACAAAGAAAAGGAAGACGAGTTCAATGATAATCAAGAAACTATATTGGAAGACGAAGATAGTGAACCAGAGGAAGAAGATGATGAATTTGATTAGGGTTAATGTAAACATAGTTTTGTGATATGTATTTCTTTAAAAAACGTTACGTATTTGTAATATATGTTTCAGTGAATGTAAACATAGTTTTGTGAATGTAATATAGTTAGCATTATTTTAGATATTTCAGTTACCATCATTCGGTATTTGTAATTTAAATTTTTCGTATTTCACATCAAGTTTGAAGCACTATTTCAATTGTTAATTATCAGGGTACACTAGAAATGAATGGAGAAAGATAATTTAAATTTAAAAAAATACTACCGTTGAAATTTTTGTCGGAATATTCCGACGGTACCGTTATTTTTTCAAAAAAGATTAAATAACATTTCCATCGGTATCAGCGTCGGATAAATCCACTGGTAATATAGCAGGAAATCGTACAAAATTGCGCCAAATATGAGTAACATCGACAAATGATCTGTTTTCGATTTATTATATTCCATCAAAAAATCCGAAGGTAATTACTGTTGGATGCAATAAATCCGATGGTAAACGTTTACCAGCGAGATTTATACCGGCTGATATTTTTTGACGGTATTCATTATTTTTCTTATAGTGTATGTTATGTTATGAGCTCAATAAAGCCTAATAGAAAGGTCATTAAAAGGTATAAACACAATTAACTCTATACGTTGCCAAATCATGGCATTAAAGGCAGAAAACGTCTATCTGTTACATTGAAATGATGTTATAAGGGGAAAAAGAAAACACAGTAGATACACATTGTTCTCTAACTATCACCTAAAAAACACTACTAACATAAGCATCAGAGTGTTTTGCAGGTTTCTGTCCCGACCTAGTTCTAACTCGACATAGATCAGGATCCCTATTACTCGTAAGTTCAGAAACCTTCCTTCAGGTACGAACAATTCATACCAATATTCATTTACAAACATTAATCCAAACACATGCTATAACAACCTTGCTACCAAAATATCACGCTTCTGAATGCGCCACTCTAATAGCGAGGGCATTACGACAACATTCATATATTTAATAATAAGATATGAGCCTTTCAAACTTGAAACTGTATCACTATTTTTTTTTTGAGAAACTGAAAATGCTTTTTACTTCATACAAACATGCATATACATATATACGAAACTTCTTACATAAGTAACTTACAAATATTATACACATACATATCATTATAATCACGAATCATATCCCTCCTTCAAGAATATAATGATAAAGGCGAGGGAAAACTATAACTAATATATATAAAAACAGAAACAGCATAGCTAAGAACTTAGTAAAAACTTCGGTGAGCTTCCTCATCTGTCTTGAAAAGAGAAGTCTGTAGAGGGTGAAAACCTAACTACACGGTCTCACCAGAGAAGTTTGAAATTGTTATAAGAGGATACGTATAAAAAAGAGTATGGGATTCAACCACAGCGATTATCGTTCATCTTATGAATTTTTTAAACCACAACAATTAATTATCTGACAATTCAAATTCATCTTTCACTTATAAGAATTTCAATCTCAATAACATGAACAATACATACCTCACTTACCAATCAGTGCCTCAGGACCAAACCCAACCAACAATGACTCTGGCCAAAACATAACCAACCACACTATCATCAATTCATCACTAATACTCAGTCTCAAAACAGAATCAATCACAGGCATCAAATAGTGCAAGCTAAACACAATTAAAAAACAATTATAGCAAGTACCACAATTAACAGTTAGACAAAATTTATAAGATATGCAAACCAAAACACTTAAGCACACACAAATAGTAGCAAACAAATATAGTATGATGCATGCCTGTCCTATTAGCCATGAGCTCACGTGTCGGTTAAACTGCCAGAACTCGACACATTTGATAGCTAACTCGGACATGGTCTCTCTGTTGCGTATCCCCAGGAGAAAAAATATTCCGGTCTTAGAAGGAGAGTTTCCTATCACCTTGGAATCAAAGAGAACATGGGCGGAACGACCCACCACATCTCTAAGAGGAACATTTCAAGTTTATCACAAGCTGGTCTCAGAGGAAAAGTGCCTTGTCACCTTCTCTTGGGATGTCAATCATGCAAGCAGGATAAGACCACTGTCCTTGCCAATCAATAATAATTTTCAATCTTAAACATGCAAGAGGGATAAGACCACTGTCCTTGCCAAACACAAATCAAATTCCAAAAATATTCCCGATCATATTCAAAACCACAATCCTTTCAAATCTTAACCCGGAGCAAGTGGGACTAAGCCATAACCCTTGCATCTTACCCAAGTGTTTTGAATCTCAAATTTTGTTAAAAAAAGCAAGTTAAATCCTCATGTTTACTAAACCAAAAATTCCAAACAAATTTCAAAACCTTTTTAAGTTTAAAACTCCTTCAAAGGACTCAAAAATCATCCAGTTTGCAATTCAAAATCTTTAACTGAAACAACATATAACCATTTGTTTTTTAATAAACACTTTAAAGTTCGCTAAAACACCCCAAATCATACTCTTTTCTTTAGTTAAATCAAACTCAAATAGAATAATTCTTCAATCAAATTAACCAAAATAAAACTTTCAAATTCTCATAAAAATTTCAGCAGCATCTCTTCTAAAATTCAAACTTTGCTACCCTTCTCGAGTCCCATCCAAACATCCCTCAAACCTTTCTCAACCATGATCAAATATCAAATCATTTTCAATAATCAAACCATTCCCAAATACCAAATCATTTTCAATAATTAAATAGTTCTCAAATATCAAATCATTTTCAATCCAAATCCCAAAGCAAAGAAATTAACATAACTAAAATTACAGCGAACATTCGGTCTCAATAATCAGAAATAACCACAACCAACCATTATCATAACAACTTCAAACCAAGCACAAAATCCAACTAAATAATTTCAATCGATCAATAAACTAACAAGGCAAGCAATTACATTCATTCAAAGTAACTCGGTTCAATTCATAAGACTTACGAAATCATAAAAAATATATTTTTCGTATTAATATCGACTTGTAATGATTCTTGAAAATAAAATGATGAGTTTAAAAAAAATTCTCTACCTCAAATTGTCAAAATTCAAAAGTCATAAAATGCGTCAAAACCCCTCTTTCAACTGGCTCGCAACAGTGGTAGCCGTAACCACAACTCCATAACGCTTCTGTAATAACAACAGCAACTCCAAACGCGACATGCAAAAACCAAAACTCAATCCTATTGTGATAACTTCACAAAAATCTCAGCAACATATAACGGAACAACGACTAAAAGAGTCTTCTAAGCAAAATAACTTACCACACAAAATGGGACCAAGAATAGAGCAGCGGCAGCTCCGGGGGACTCCAACAGTGGTTGCTTTGACTGTCGCGACCTAGACAGCGGCAACGGCACATGGCAGCGTGAGCGCGTTCTCTCTCTCTCGCTCTTTCCTCACACATCTTCTCTCTTTCACAAACCCCCATGCCTCCAGCCACAATGACAGCGATGATGGCGTGCAGCTCGCGACGGTGACGCGAGCTCGTTGCTCCATAGACTGGACGGCGAGGATGGCGCACGCAGTGGCAGCTCGCGTGGATGACGATGATAGTGGCTCCTCGTAGCGGTCGCGCTACTCCTCCTCTCAATAACGTCAATGGTGATGGCGAGCCCCAGTGCCGCCGATGTGGGCTCCTTCTTCCTCCTCCTCTTTTTCCTTCTCCGTTCCTTCACTCTCTCGAGCTCTCCCTCTCTTTTCTTTCTTTCCGTATGTGGGTGTGTATGGTGAGGGGATGGCGACTGTGTGTATGAATAGAAGTGAGAGTGTGAGTGTGTAATTAAGATTAGGGTTTGTAATAGAAATTAGAATTTGTTTTGAAAATTTAGAGATTAAAGTAGTATAATAATTTTAATAAAAATAAAATAAAATAATAATTTAAAATTAAATTAAATATAAAAATAATTATTTTTAAAATACTATTTTATTATTAATTTACAAATTATTTTCAAATAAAATTAGAGATAATCAAATTAATATTTAAATAATTAAATTAATTTTTTAATTATAAATAAACGTCATAATCTAATTTCTAAAATCTGAGTCTTATACATACTAAATAAATCAAATAGATAAATTTTTCTTTCTCTTCTAATATGATGAATAATAAAGATAGAATTCATTTGCATTTGAATGGTGAATCATGGTGACGTCAATCCGTATGAGAAGGATAAATTTAATAGCAATAATGATAATATATGGTCTCAAATAAAAAGCATTTAATAGTTCTCTTTGTGCTCACCACACCGCTCCATATAAAAAGCATTTAATAACAATAATGACTATATAGAAACAAATTAAATCAAAAAAAATTATTTGGACCATCATTTTATGTGTTATGTTACCATATGTTGTTACCATACATTAGTTAAACATTTTATAAAAATTTCTCACCAAATAGTTGAATACACTATAAAGTTTTATATTAGATAGTCATATTATAAATACTAAAGGTTTACAAAGAAAAGAAATCATGCGCATAAAAAACACAAAGAACAAAGTTGAGAGAAAAAGAAATTTTCAAGTGAAAATGGCTAGAAAAGAAGCTTTGGTTTTTGCTTTCTCATGCCTCATACTCGTGGCATCTGTGATATCCAGAACTATTCCAGAAGCAAATACCAATAATACAGATGCTACACCAACGAATAAGCATGCCAAATTTCATGATAACAGTAATAAAATTGATGGTAAAGTCCTAATATCACATATGCACACATTGATATATTTTAAATTGATGTTCTCATTACTAGCATGCATGGTAGCTAGGATCATGAATTTCCTTTTGAGATCGTCCTATTTTACAGTTTCTTTTCTCTATTTTAGTCATCGTTGTCATAAATGGGTCACAAAATATATTTTATGTTCCTAACATTTATAATTTTTTAATTTTATTTAATTTTATTTTTGATATTTTTTTATGTGGCAAATTTATCATTAAACGTTTTTAATTTTGTTTTTAATGTTGATCTAGATGGAATTAACATCCAGTATAATTCTAACATAAATAAAAATATAAAAAATAAAATTAAATGAAAATAAACATTATAATATTTTTAAAAAAATTATAAACTTTAAAATAAAAGACATATTTTAATTATTTGAGTTTTTATTTATAGTCACAACTGAAAACTAGGAATATAGCCAGTTTAAAGTGGCGGTTCTCAAATGTGAAATAAAAATATTTTGTATAATTTTATTAATTTTTATACTTTTAAAATAAATATTAATAATTTTATTTTTTAGTAATTAAATACTATATTTTAGACACCATAGCATACACATAATGATGTTGGTGACACTAAATCTTGGATATGTTTTTGACACTTCACAGGTAAAGTTCGGAACTGTTGCTTGGTAATTCCGTTCTATCCCGGTTGCTATTTATGGTGCAAACCGAAGCACACGTAGTTGCCGTACAACCGCATGGAGTATACTACCATGCACTATGCAGGATTTGAATAATATGTGTCCCCCATCTTAATATCGTGCTGTTGTAATAAATTAACGTGAAACAAATATCATGCATGAATATCTATTAGAACTTAAGTCTTATTGTTTTCTAAGTGATATCTTAATATAGTTATTTTGGTAATTCTTAACCAATTTATCTAATTATATTCTGTACCATAACATAATCAAGTAAATTTGATAATAAAGTAAAATGAAATTGGTCCAATAAACCATTGGTTTAAAATCATTCTAACAAAAAGTTATTTACAACATAAATGCATGAATCATGCACACTTTTTCTTTCCTCGTTTGAATCTCTGCTATCATGTTTGCTAAATAATTAGGGTAGATACTCTTACGAATATATGAAAGTGCTATGCTACATAATACATATACAAATTTTTTTGGCTTACAAACTTTATAATTTGGACCAAATCTAATAAAAACTACATTTACCCACTGAAACGTGATAAGACGCGCGTCACTCAACCGTTTCCAAAGCGCGCTCTCACTCACCATTATGGAAGACGCTTTCTTCTTTTTCGCATTCCTCCTTCTCCTCTTCCTCTTCTTTCTTCTTCTCATTCTTCTTTGCATTTCTTCTCCTTTTTCTTCGCATGTTTCATATTCATTGTTTTTTTTATTACTGTTGTCGCTGCATTTTTTTCTTCCTCCTCTTTTTATGATTTTGTAATATTATGTATTTTTTTTCTTTATTTGATTTTTTCTCCCAAGAAGAATTATAAGAAAACGAAATAAGAATATGAGGAAGAAGAAGCAGTAGAAGATGAGGAGGAAGAAGAGGAAGAGTTTTAAATTATGCAGAACTTATCAGAATAAAAATACACCCAAAAATTCTTAAAATACATCCAAATATCTTCGTGTTATACCCAAATATCTTCGTGTTACACCCAAATTTGCTGCAAATACAGAAAAATGTTTTCTCTGCCTTTTTCTTCTTTTTTTTCCTTATTTCTTTCTTTCTTTTAGTTGAATGAATGTAAGTTCATCATATTGCAAGTAATTTTGGAGCATTATGTATTTTTTCTTCTTCTTTGTTTGATTTTTTTGTTTTTATTCTTGTTAAGAGAGTAAAATAAGAAGAAACTTGAAAAGGTAAAATAAAATGGAAAAGATGAATGAGAAAAAAAACAGATGATGCTGATGATGATAAAAAAAGAAGCAGTAGAAGATGCGGAGGAGGAAGAGAAAGAGTTTTGAATTATGCAGAACTTATCAGAATAAAAATACACCAAAATATCTTCGTGTTACACTCAAATATCTTCGTGTTACACTCAAATTTGCTGCAAATTTAGAAAAGTATTTTCTCTAATGCTGTATTTTTTTAAACTTCTTTTTTTCCTTATTTCTCTCTTTTTTTTAGTTAAATGAGTGTAAGTTCATCCTCTTCCAAGTAATTTTGCAGCATTATGTGTTTCTTCTTCTTTTTTGTTTTGATTTTTTTTTGTTTTTATTTTTTTAAGAGAGTAAAACAAGAAGAAACTTGAGAAGGTAAAACAAAAAGGAAAATATGAATAAGAAAAAAAGAAGATAGTGATGATGATGAAAAAGAAAAGTAGAAGTAGTAGAAGATGAGGAGAAGGAAGAGGAAGAGTTTTGAATCATGCAGAACTTATCAGAATAAAAATACAACAAAAAATTCTTAAAATACACTCAAATATCTTCGTGTTATACCCAAATATCTTCGTGCTACACCCAAATTTGCTGTAAATACAGAAAAATATTTTCTCTAATACTATATTTTTTCTTCTGAATTAAATCACACCTCAGTCACTTGATTTGATTCAAAATAATAATCAATTTCATTATGGTTTAATTGACAATCTAAACCTTAATTATTTATTATTTTTAACAACGAGATAACTGATGATGGAGGAGAAAGAGAAAAAGAAAAGAGGAGAAAAAATTCCAATGAAAAAAGAAGGAGGAATAGGAGGAGGAGGAAAAGGTGGTGTTGATGACGATGATAATGAGAGAGAAAAATTACGAAGAAAAAGAAGAAGAAGAAAAAACATGGAGAAAAACATGAAAACACCTGAATATAAATGACTTGTATGACTTATATAGGAAAAAAACTTATACGTGGAGAATAATTCTATACAAAAACTTTCTTATTTAATTTATATTTTTGTTATAATTTTTAAGTTTATTTCTTACTAATTCATTTGGTTTGTGTATATCTTATTTTATTGATATAATTACCATGCTACAATTAATACACTTGCATAATTACGAGTGAAATGACTAAAATATGAGTTTTTCTCAATTGAATAACGCAAACACCTATATGATATATTATTTCTTTATTAGATACATAATTATAATACAATAACAGAATATGGATAAGAAATTAATATTAAAGAAGCTATGTATTTTTGTATGGATGAACTTTTGAGGTATAGCTCGTCTCTTGCGCTGCTGTAATACGTCTTTTCTTTAATGGAGTGAGAAGAACTCGGACGTCAAAGAACACAGTAGGTAGATACCTGCAAAAGACACTACGACGCTCAAGTCAATAAATGTTTAAGAGGTATAAGAATTTTATGATTATAGAATGTTAAACATGAAATAGAACTTATCATGTGCATCCTTTTTGAGATATAGAAATTGGTACCTTTTATAGGCATAGAGTCGATGAATAGAGTTGATGTTATGGCCGTTGGTCATTAAGTCAGAATAATGGTTATTAAGGTCATCCAATACAAATTTAGAATAAAAGCAAATAAAGTCAAGTTATGTCTCATAATGCACATTAAAGACCGAGCTATAAGGTGACAGATCACAACCCCCAAGCTTTGTCTACCGATCATATAATCCAGGCTAAACTTAAAAAATTAAATGAGTTATAACTCGGTAAAAAGATAAGTAAATAATGATATGGTGATCCCCCAAGTTTAGTCGGGTTATTATATCAGCACTTATTTAAAAAATAATTGAGTGGCAAGAGTTATTTAATGAAGATAGTTGTGTGGGGGATACTTTTCCACTTAAGAACAATTTTTCATGACATGCATATAGCATTTAATTGTATGTGAACTAAAAAGTTCAGAAATAGATATCGTTAGCGGAATCGATTGTATGATCTGAGAATATAATGGTTAATTATTTTGGAAATTTTTTCGGCCCTCAAGCTTATTGATGAATTTCGCGCTCAAAGCAATTAGTTATTGCATATTTACAATTTATAGTGAAGGTCATATGACATGAATAAGATAAATTGAGAAAATAAATATGTATAAAGTCGCAACATATATTGAATAATATATATTGTAAAAGTAAAAGAGTTCAAAGTAGAAAAATATACCTTGAAAGTTGATAATTGTAGAAAAGAAGACTACATATATGAATGTCATACATGTCAAATGTGAAATATTTAATTTTATTTGTTAGTATTTGTCATACATAATCTTCTATGCTCCTTTAGCTCCGTACTAAACCTCCACACATTTAGCTGAAAAGGGGTGAAAATAGAAGGTAGGAACTATGGAGTTCTTAGTAGGGTCGGGGTTAGAAGTTAAGTTCATTTTATAACACCCTAACTACCAAAGCTCACGCTTTCGGCTGCGCAACTCTGATAGCTCGGACATTACGACGACACTTATACTATTTAATACTAAAATATGAGCCTGTTTAAAACTTCAAACCGCAATACCGCTCCAAAAATTAC
Source organism: Arachis duranensis (assembly GCF_000817695.3). NCBI lineage: Eukaryota > Viridiplantae > Streptophyta > Magnoliopsida > Fabales > Fabaceae > Arachis > Arachis duranensis. Next base: position 68,505,620 of record NC_029773.3, on the reverse strand, counting down.
TTCCGTTCGATAACGTACATCCATAGATACCATACAACTTAAAAGATTTCATCAAGAGTACATCCATACATACATATATATAAGTAATACTACAAACATTACCTAATACAATTCCTATCTCTCTTACAGAATATATTAAGATAAAGGCGAGGGTACAAAAATAATAATCTAAAGCAATACAGAGCATCTCAATAACAAATAGATAAACTCTTCGTGACTTCTGCGCCCATATCCTGAAAGGGGAAAAATGTAGGGGGTGAGAACATCATTGTCGAAAGGGTTCTCAGTAGAGGGTTTTTGGGAATTACTGTAATAGGATATATGAAGATAAACCGTACCAGTGATTAATAACCGACTTATGCCTCTTTTCAAAAACAACAGTTTACAATAAAAGTAAAGTCGGAAATCTTTTCTGAAAGAGGAACCGTTCAATTCTCAAAACATCAAAGCCTTTCAAAATGGTCTATCTATACTGAACCAAAGTAGCCTTTCATATTTTATTCCCAACTAGAAACACAAAATCGAAATCAACCATCGGTTCATCTCATTCCAACCACGGCCCTAGGCCCACACAATCCAATCCAACAATCAATCACCACAAACCAATAGAGTCCCAGTTGCAAACACAGATAGGAAGTTCAAGCACAAACATACAGTTACAGCAAGTAGAACAATTAGCAGTTAATCACAAAGGCAAACCACGTACAATATGCACACCCAAACAATGTCACATAGATGCATATGATGCATGCCTGTCCTAGTGGCTGATGATATCATCTGTCGGTTATATAGCCAACCCGACACGTCTTGGTAGCTAACCATGGACAGAAACACCCATCGCGGAGAAAGTAGGTTTGAGCTACAACCCCATTGCTACTACCCGCTCAACCCAGAGCCAGTGGAATAACCACTACTGCGGCTACTACCCAGGCGGGTGTTTAAAAGCTCAACCTGGAGCGAGTGGAATCACCACTACTACCGCTACTACACAGGCGTCACAGTCTCTGACCTGAAGCAAGTGGGACGAACCACAACCCTTGCTACTACCCAAGTATCTCAAGCATATATTCATTCAGTCCCAACCATGGATCAACATCCATCTCAGCCATCCGGCTTAAATTCATAATTCATAATCAGCCATACGGCCCATAACTCATTCGGCAATCAGCCATAAATCAATATCATACACAGCCATTCCGGCTCACGGTTCAATCTAGAACCAGCCAATATTCATAATCATACATAGCCATTCTGGCCCATAACAAACAGCACTTCCACCATTCAACATCATCAAATTCATAAAACTGGCATTTAAGCCATAAATCATTTTTCTCAAGCCATTTCACTTTGAAATCAAATTTCAACTCTTTTTAGCATTGGCTTTAAAGATCTCTCGGCATTCTCTTTCCAAAACTTCCAAAAACATGGCAAGTTAAGGATTTATTTCAAAGTATTCAAAATCGCCCATCCAACAATGGGATTTTATAACCAAAAGTTTCCCAGCAGAGTCCCAAGTCTTTAGAGGAGAATAACATAACTCATTCCGCCAAATTCATTTAAAATCATTAAAATCTTGGCTTTCCGATTTGAGTAATAAAATAGGATCTAAGCCAAACTGAGTCACGTAATCATTTATTTCTTTCAAAGCCGTTTCATTTACTTAGGCAAAATCAACTTCAACCCCCATGATAAATTCTAGAACGTTTCAACTGTTCAAAGTTGTTTTAGTCTTGCAAGAATTCAGAATTCAAAGAGTACTTAAAACATTTCTCAAAACATTTCAAAATGAAACTTGTCAATAGACATTCAGATTCTTTCAAAGTCCTTGAAACTTCTTTAATTGAAACCCCTAAGTCAAATTCAAAGGCATAAACCCTTTTCTCATTCAAACAGCTTTAAAACACAAGTTTCATCTAAATAACTTTCTCTTGAAAGAGATACAAGGCCTTTCTTAAGAAGCAAGACTAAATCACAATTTCCTCTTTACTAACTCATTTCGAAAACATGAATCATCCTTTTCGTGATGATTCAAATAAAATAGTAAAAGTCTTTAACTCATCATTTTCCAGACAACATTTCAATAAAGACTCAGATTTTATAGAAATTTCGGCAACACCTCCCCTAAAACTTAGACTATGCCACCCGGTTCGGGTCCCAACTAAATCGTTTCTCATTCCTTTTCAACAGCTCAAAACCAGAAATCAATTCAAAAGCAAGCTAAATCCAACAGTCGCCTCAGTGGCATATCTCAAGGAAACCATTTCAAAATCAACTCAATATCAATCGATTTAACTCATTTCCAAAGCTTAAAAGAATTGGTTCAACAATAAATCATTTGTCCAAAACCAAGCCAATTAAAGTAAACCAGGCTGAATTCAAAAGTGCATTCAACTTTTCACGTCGTCAAAATGATTAACTCAATTCAAATCAATCCTCAACGGATTAAACTCATATTTTAAATCTTTAAATAATCAACTTTAAAACATTACATTTCAAAAAGCCGCACAATGATTCAGCCAAACAAACATCCATAGTCATTCAAGACAATCAAATAATGCATAAGGCAGATACAATCACCAAATACACAGCGTCTCATCTCAGTATCCATATGAAATAATTCCAATACATAAAACATAGTTTTTGGAAAGCGCCCCTACCTCAAAACGCAAATCCATAGTCCAAACGCCTCACCGAGTCCTTTTCGCCTCAACTCGAAATGACGGAAACCAACAACTCGGCTCCACTTGCTTCCTCCATAATCTCAACAACTCTAATCGCAACATACAACAACCAAAACCCAATCTTATAGCAATTAACGCCACAAACCTCAGCGTATGATAACAGAATAGTAACCAAAGGACTTTTAAATCGAAAATGCTTACCGAACTGAAGGAGAAACGGCTGAACCAAAAACGGCGACGGTCTTCGAACCGGTTTGGTGGCAGCCCAGCAGCCATCTCAAGCGGCAGCGGTGACGAATTCCGATCACGACATCTGAAACCAACACGCAGTGACTATAGTATTCCTGGAATTCAAAAAGGACAGAAACCACAATTAAAACCCTTACCGACAACCATTTCCAACGATGGCAGGAGAGTCTCAAGCGGCAGAGGCTCAGCCCGGAGCTCCGGCGGTGATCCCGAAAGTCACAGAACCACTCTCGACGATCAAAACATAGTGGCACAGCTTCCTCCTCTGACCGCGACACCTGCGGCGGCCTGAATCCTTTTCCGGCGACGATGAGAACCCCAACAGCGCGGCGCGGTTCAATCTGCTCCATAGCACAGCGGCGACCGGACCTCTAGCTCGCGTCGTCCTCTCTCCCAGCGGTGCTCAATCTCAGCCTTCCTCTCCGACGCGGCGCGGCAGCGACCGGCGCAGCTCGTGGCTCCACAGCGACTCCCTCTCTCTCCCAACGTCGCCCACTCACAGCGAACCATGGAAGCAGAAACAAAGCCCCATCGTTCTTCTCGTTCGGAGCTGACAAGGACGACGGCGCGGTTACCCCGACGGCGTCAGATCGGCGAGGACGAGCTCCTCTGGCTCGCGCGCGATAGCTGCTTTTCCTCAAACCCTCTTCTGCGCAAACAGTGGCGATGCAGGAAACTTTGACGGCGGCAAATCGGTGGCAACGTGGTGGTTCGACAGTGTCCCTGGCAGCATGGACTGCTGTGGCGGTGAGACGCGATGGCGGCGATGAGCTCCCTCCTCCCTTCCTCGCCGCAGCTCAGTTTCCCTTTCCCTCTTTGATTCTGTTACTTTCGGTCATGGAAGGGGAAACCATGGGTGTTGCTGTCCATGGGTGAAAGGGAAGGTAGGTAGGGTTTCGGCTGCTGGGTTGGAGGCTTTAGGGTTTCATTTGCATTTTTGAAAATTAGGTTAGGGGTATTTTAGTAATTTCACTTAAAAATAGGAATAATATAGTAATTAGAAATAAATTCTAATCCAACACTAGATGTATATAGAAAATACTATTTGCTCATCAATTTTTACAAATTACTTTCAATAAAATGCCCAAATCAAATAATTAGAAATAATATAATTAATTTTCTCATTTTCCAAAATAGCAGTATTAATATTTAGAATATTACTTATCTAATCCAAATCATGTAAAACCCCTATTATTTCATAACAGCCAAATTTATAATCTAAATATAGAAAATAACCCAATAATTATAAAATTGGATAAAGATCATAACTCGTCTCAAATTCAATAAATTAAAACTTGCCTTAATTATCTTTAATAAAATAATTTCTGAAATTAAGGCTATAAATAACTATATGATTTGAGACTTGATCTGAGAAGGAAAGAACTTGGCTAAGAAAGTCGTGACCAGCTTATCCCAAGAGTTTAGGCTATCTTTAGATTGAGAGTCCAACCATACTCTAGCTCTGTCTCTTACAGCAAAAGGGAAAAGCATAAGCCTGTAGACCTTGAGATCAACCCCATTGGTCTTAACAGTATCACAGATCTGCAAGAATTCAATTAAAAACTGAAAAGGATCTTCTTATGAAAGTCCATAAAACTTGAAATTATGTTGCATCAGAGAAACTAATTGAGGTTTTAGCTCAAAATTGTTTTCTCCAATGGCAGGGATTGAGATGCTTCTTCCATGTAAGTTGGAATTTGGTGCAGTAAAGTCACCAAGCATCTTCCTTGCACCTCCACCATTGTTATTGGGTTCGGCCATCTCTACTTCTTTTTCAAAAATTTCAGTAAAGTCCTCTTTAGAGCGTTGTGTTCTAGTTGCTCTTAGCTTCCTCTTCAGAGTCCTTTCAGGTTCAGGATCTGCTTCAACAAGAATGTCCTTGTCCTTGCTCCTGCTCATATGAAAAAGAAGATAACAGAAAAGAAGAGGAATCATCTATGTCACAGTATAGAGATTCCTTTATGTGAGTAGAAGAAGAAAAGAATAGAAGAAGGAGAAGAGAAAAATTTGAACACAGAGGAGAAGAGAGGGTTCGAATTTTGAGATGAAGAGAAGTGTTAGTAAATGAATGAATAAATAAAAAAAGATGAGAGAGAGAGAGGGAATTCAAATATTAACTAAAAGAGAGAAGAAAAAAATTTTTGTTTTTATTTTAATTATTAGTTAAAATCCAAAAATTAAGAGAAGAAATAAAATTAAAATTAAAATTTGAAATATTTAGTTAATTAAAAAGAATTTTGAAAAAAGGTGAGGAATTTTCAAAAATTAGAGAGAGAAAAGTAGTTAGGTGGTTTTGAAAAAGATAAGAAATAGACAAAAAGTCAATTAGTTAATTGAAAAAGATTTGAAAATCAATTTTGAAAAGATAGGAAGTTAGAAAAGATTTTTTGAAATCAAATTTTTGAAAAAGATATGATTTGAAAAAAAAGATATGATTGAAAATTATTTTTGAAAATGATTTGAAAAGGAAATTAAAAAGATTTGATTTTTAAAATTGATGACTTGACTAACAAGAAACTAAAAGATATGATTCTAGAATTTAAAGATTGAACATTTCTTAACAAGAAAGTAACAAACTTCAAATTTTTTAATCAATCACATCAATTGTTAGTAAAGTTTTCAAAAATTATGAGATAAAATTAAGAAAAAGATTTTAAAAACACTTTTTAAAATTTTCGAAAATATTAAGAAAAAAAATATGAAAAAGATTTGATTTTTGAAAAAGATTTTAAAAAGATAGGATTTTTGAAATTGAAATCTTGACTTGACTAACAAGAAACAACTAATTTTAAAATTTTTTTGACTAAGTCAACCCAAAGATATCGAAATTTATGAGTAAAATAAGAAAAATATATATATTTTATTTTTGAATTTTAATGAGGAAAGAGAAAAACAACAAAATAACTCAAGACATGAAAATTTAAGATCAAAACACATAATGCATGCAAGAACACTTTGAATGTCAAGATGAATACCAAGAACACTTCGAAGATCATGATGAACACCAAGAACTTATTTTTGAAAAATTTTTAAGAAAAGAAAAATATGCAAGATACCAAACTTAGAAATTTTTCTTGTTTAGACACTAACAAACTAAAAATGCATATGAAAAACAAGGTAAGACACAAAACAAGAAAATATGAAGATCAAACAAGAAGACTTATCAAGAACAACTTGAAGATCATGAAGAATGCAATGCATGAATTTTTCGAAAAATGCACAAATTTTAAAAACATGTAATTGACACCAAACTTAAAAAATGATACTAGACTCAAACAAAAAATACAAAATATTTTTGGTTTTTATGATTTCATTAATTTTTTTATTTTTCAAAAATTATTTTTAGAAAAACGAAAAAGAAGAAAAATTTTGAAAGATTTTTGAAAACTTTTTGAAAATAAAATAAAGGTTGAAACAAGAAGAAAATTACCTAATCTGAGCAACAAGATGAACCGTCAGTTGTCCAAACTCGAACAATCCTCGGCAACGGCGCCAAAAACTTGGTGCACGAAATTATGATCTCAATGGCGCCAACAACTTGGTACGCACAATTGTAATATCACTCTTTTTCACAATTTCGCACAACTAACCAGCAAGTGCACTGGATTGTCCAAGTAATAAACCTTACGTGAGTAAGGGTCGATTCTACAGAGATTGTCGGCTTGAAGCAAGCTATGGTCACCTTGTAAATCTCAATCAGGCGGATTCAAATGGTTATAGAGCTTTAATAATTAAAAGATAAATAAACAGAAAATAAAGATAGAGATACTTATGTAAATCATTGGTGGGAATTTCAGATAAATGTATGGAGATGCTTTATCCCTCTTGAATCTCTGCTTTCCTACTGCCTTCATCCAATCCTTCATACTCCTTTCCCTAGAAAGCTGTATGTAGGGCGTCACCGTTGTCAATGGCTACTTCCCATCCTCTCAGTGAAAAAGGTCCTCTACGATTTCCTGCATGGCTAATCAGCTGTTGGTTCTCGATCGTGTAGGAATAGGATTTACTATCCTTTTGCGTCTGTCACCACGCCCTACAGTCGCGAGTTTGAAGCTCGTCACAGTCATCCCATCCCAGATCCTACTAGGAATACCACAGACAAGGTTTAGACTTTCCGGATCTCAAGAATGCTACCAATGGATTCTAGCTTATACCACGAAGACTCTGATCTCACGGAATGGAAGGCTCTGTTGTCAAGAGAAGCACCCATGTGTCGTGGATCAGGAATCCAAGAGATACACACTCTAGCTTTCACAAGTAGAATGAAAGTGTTTGTCAGACACGCATTCATAAGTGAGAATGGTGATGAGTGTCACGGATCATCACATTCATCAGGTTGAAGTGCGAATGAATATCTTAGAATAAGAATAAGCATGAATTGAATAGAAAATAGTAGTAATTGCATTAATACTCAAGGAACAACAGAGTTCCACACCCTTAATCTATAGCGTGTAAACACTCCACCGTTGAAAATACATAAGTGATAATGGTCCAGGCATGGCCGAGAGGCCAGCCCCCAAAACGTGATCAAAGGATCCAACAATAATCCAAAGATGAAAATACAATAGTAAAAAGTCCTATTTATACTAGACTAGTTACTAGGGTTACAGAATTAAGTAAATGATGCAGAAATCTACTTTCGGGCCCACTTGGTGTGTGTTTGGACTGAGCATTGAAGCTTTCACGTGTAGAGGTCTTCCTTGGAGTTGAACACCAGTTTGTAACTTGTTTCTAGCGTTTGACTCTGCTTTGCAACTTGTTTCTGACGTTTAACGCCAGAATAGGGCAGAAAGCTGGCGTTAAACGCCAGTTTGCATCGTCTAAACTCGAAAAAAAGTATGAACTATTATATATTTCTGAAAAGCCCTGAATGTTTACTTTCCAACGCAATTGAGAGCGCATCATTTGGAGTTCTGTAGCTCCAAAAATTCGATTTCGAGTGCAGGGAGGTCAGAATCCAGCAGCATCAGCAGTCCTTCTTCAGCCTCTGAATCAGATTTTTGCTCAGGTCCCTCAATTTCAGCCAGAAACTACCTGAAATCACAGAAAAACACAAAAACTCATATTAAAGTCCAGAAATGTGAATTTTACTTAAAAACTAATAAAAATATACTAAAAACTAACTAAATCATACTAAAAACTATATAAAAACAATGCCAAAAAGCGTATAAATTATCCGCTCATCATGCGGCCTACTTAATTTTTTTTGTTTGATATCATCTCCTTTATTTATTTGTTTGTAATTTGGCATTTTTCTAGATAAACTGATGAACCATATTTTCATTGTTTATTAAAGAAGCCTTGTTTTCCTATAATAAATGTCTAGGATACATACATAAAAATAAGGTTGTAGTATATTTTCCGTCATGTGTTTTTATTTGTATCTTAAGTAGAGTTGTTGAACTAGTGAGTAACAAGAATTTTAATCCACGTCGAGTTGGTATTAAGCGGGAGGACAACCTGCAAAACACTCTGATACTTAAGTTCGTAGTATTTTTCGATGATAGTTAGAGAATTTTGTATAACATACATCTTTTCAATATAGTCACATAGACTTTTTGCACCTTTAATGTCATGATTTGACAACTTATCGAGTTATTGTGTTTTATATCTTCATGACTGTCGTGCATATCTTATAATGGAGAAGTTGGTGCAACCATCTAGACTAAGCTAATAACACCGGATTTACATCTTTTAAATTTTGAATTTCACTTTAGAGGATAAAGTGTGATATTTCACCATTTATTTTATAAGTGGGACCAAAAAAATTATGAGAGAGAAACTATTTAAGGGTGAGAGATTACACTTTACCCTCTAAAATAAAAATTTAAAATTTAGAGCGAGGATCCAAATTCAATAACACCACACTCCTTGGGATTTTTTTCTCAAATAAAATAAAAAATAATTAATTTCCCAAACCTCATTTTCCAGCTTTAATTACCAGGATACGATTTTTTTTGGTAATTAGGGGGAGTTCACTGTACCGCCGATGAACTCTATAATTTATATAGAGTTCGCTGCACCCCCGACAAACTCTACATAAACCCAGTGGGACCATTTGGGTTTGTCCTATTCTTATACAATCTCTCTTCAAAATTCACTGTCTTTCTCTTTTATCTTGTCTTTTGGACGCACGTGAAGTTCATTGCAGACGACATTCTTAATTTTATGTCAGTAAATAATATTTTAGTTAGAGTTAAATTTTTTGCTTACTTAGAGTTAGTTTTTTTTAGCTTAGTTAGCGTAACTGTTGACATGTTAGTTAAAATAATTTAATTATAGGTTGTTTGTTAGTTAAAGTTACTGAGTTACCGATGACATGTTAGTTAGATTTACTGTTAATTATTTTTTATGTTAGTTAAAATTTGTTATGTAATTGTTTTTAAGTATAGCTGTTGTTTATTGTCTATAACTTGGTAATTAGTATAACAAAGTAAATTATTAGTTAGTTTAGTTAGAATAATTAGTTTAAGTTGTGACTCAGAAGGCAATTAGTGGAAGAATTAATCAAGTTAAGTTGGATGAGAAAAATTTTGATTTGAAAAATTTAGAGTTCAGTTAGTTGGGAAAGAATTAGAATTATTAAATTTATAAGTCGAGTCAAATAATTAAATATATTTTTTTATTTAATAATTTGGTTAATGTAAAAGGTGAGTTCAGTGTTTGTGATTTTATTTTACTGGATTGTATTTAGATGGAGGAGCAGCTGTTGGGTTGCAGGGTGAGATGTGTAAACTGGATCACATTGAGCACATTGCTGGCAAGCTTGATAGAGTGGTACACTTTTTTAATTTTTTTTATTTTTTTATAATTAATTAGCAGTGAAACTCTAATTTTTATGTGTTAACCATCCCCTTTTTTTATGTTTTTTGTTTCCGTTTAATAGGCACCTCGGGTACTGCGCACCAGGCGGAATTTGATGGCACGGCCGTCGGAGCAGATTAGGCCATATCTCAGACGAGCTGGGTTTGAGTATGTGGCCTATATGGTTGAGTTCGAGCATGATTGGCCGCTTGCCTCGGTTTTGATAGAGAAGTGGAGACCTGAGTTCCACACGTTTCATCTACCGTGTGGGGAGATGACTATCACCCTGCATGACGTAGCCTACCAGCTGGGGCTCAGGATTGACAGTGATCCTATGAGTGGGTGCATCGGTGGGTGGGAGTAGCACTATTAGGGACGCACGATTGAGGAGATATGTGAACCCTCCTAATGCTGTACTGCTTAACTGCCAACATCACTTCTTCCTTATCTTTAAATTGTTGTCCAACCTCAAACTCATTGCTTGGATCCTCTTCAAGGCTTCCCTGGGTAAACGACCAACCCGAAGTCATTGCATCGAGATTCAACCTCGTGAAATGATCCGGTCGGTCATATGGTCGAGAGATGGCGGGTTGTGTAAAAGCAATCTGAGTGTCACTGTAGTAGTTCATCTCTTCTTCCTCGTCATCATCATTAGGAATTTCAGCTAGTTCTTCATCGGCATTGTCTACGTCATCAGGGTTAACTTCATATTGATCCATCATCGGATCTCTAATAGTAGAGCCATCATGACTTTCAACCCCATCGTTCATCAAGTCAACATTACAAGCTTCAACATTAGACCCCTTCTGACTCCCCTCGGGTAGCATATTTAGGTCCACCATAGTCTTTCTGATAGTTCGTCTAACAGCTCCACTCAACGGACTATTATCGACAATATCTGCAAAGGATCCTCGGGCACCCACCTCAACGAGATACATGAATAATTCCAACAGATGAATATTTGTCCATCGATTGTGCCACAACTGTATGAGCCGTACATCCTCATCATCGCGCAAATGGTACCTAATTCAACACAACAAACGTATTTATCACAATCGTTATCTCATAAATATAATAATAACAGACACAATACGAGTGTAACATACCTTTTATAAAACAAACTGTCATCTACTTCGGTCGGATATCTTTAGTAAATTTTTTCACCCTTTGTTTCTCTTGCTGCCTGACGGAATGCAATATGAAATTCTTCAAAGGTGTTAAACTGTCAACCTCCAGTGTCATATAAGTGAATATCGGTTGTCCAAATCTAAAACTATAGAAATTTCTTCGTCATACACTATTTCACCATTGTAAAAAATGGATAACAATGGATTTGTTGACATCATAGAGAAAATATCAACCTTAAAAATGAAAACTAATATTGTGTTTTAATGATCTACTCTCCGACAACCATATTTTTATTTTCAAAATCTAACATATAGTTCGTCGGGATACAGCGAACTTCTCCTAATTACCAAAAAAAAAATTACATCCTGATAATTAAAGCTGCAAATAGGGTTTGGAGAATTAATTATTTTTTATTTTATTTGAAAAAAAATCCACTCTCCTTGCTGCCTCACATGCACCACGTGGCAAATTACATATACTCGCATATAGTTAGATACCAAAAATCAAGTTGGAATAGTTTAATAGTTGATTTAAATAAATGTTAGGTTCCAATTTTGTCTTGTAAATTTATTATTGACAAAATTTTAACTAGAATTTTAACGTGTGACAGGAATTAGTCCTTATTCTATTCGACTAATATAATAAAAAATCGAAAAAATAGTTAGCTGCCAAACGGCGTCGTTTGACTTCACTGCGCGCCTGTATTAATTGCACTTTCCCTTTGTTCTAAGAAAGCAGCCAAAGAGAGCATACTAGTCTTTGTCTCAATCAAGCGCACAATGAAATGAAAAAAAAAAGGAAAATAGAAAAGTTGTTTGAAGCGCATGATGCAATAAAACAAAACCATTTTATTATAGTTCTTTCTTTAAAAATATCATCACATGGGAATCTTCATAAAAATTCATTGCACAATCATCATTACCTTCACCATTACTGTTCTTGTTCTTCATTAATCTAATCTCCTTTTGGGCCTTTTACTATTCCTACTTAAATTCTCAACTATTAACCACCAACCTCCTCCTAAATCCAATTTGTTCTTATTATCTTTTGTCGTTTAGCAACGAAGAATAGTGTTCAGGGTTTTGGAAATTGAAATTGGAATTTGCGAGCTTGTAATTGTTCATTTTAAGCATGATCTTGAGTTTCTGTTGTTTTTTTGTATTTTTCTTCAAGTTATTCTATCATCACCTGCTTTGAGGTTTGATCTTGAACCTTTTCTGCTTTTGAATTGAGATATTTTGGTGTATGGAAATTTTGGATTTTGCTTGGTGTGTGTTGTTTTTGTGATGGTGAAATGCTTCTTCTTGAAGGGGAAACTCGGGTTTTGAGTTCATAAAGGGGGAGAACATGGATTTGCATGAATCTCATTCTTGGACCCTTGGAGGTCTGATTGGAGCATTTATTGACCTTGTTATAGCTTACTTCTTGCTATGTGGGTCAGCTTTTGCTTTCTTTGTCTCCAAATTCTTCTGGTTTTTTGGACTCTTTATGCCATGCCCCTGCAAGGGTAGTTTTGGGTATATGAACAGCACTTTCTGTGTTCACAAACTGTTATTTGAATGGCCTTCAACAAAGATATGCTCAATTCAAGTGATGGCAGTGAATAGGTTCCCTTTTGATCTTGTTAGGGTGAAGGGGCATTCATGTGGCAATGATAGGGATGTTGTTGAGTTGGAGGATGAGGCTTCTTGTAGTTCGTGTTCGGGGCCTCGTTTGCTTCCTTTGGTTGAGAATGAAAATGGTTATGATGCTAAGGGGAAGAGGGTTATGAGCTTGAAAAGAAGATCCGGAATTCGGCGTCGTCGGAGGGCTAATAATTATGGTTCTGGGAAGTTGACTTTGGTTAGTGGTTCTGATAGTATGCAGTCTAATGTTGCTTCTACTTCGCTCTTGCCTTGTGACGATGGGATTGCAGGAAAAACCAAGGAAAAGATAAATCCTGATCCAAGGAAAGAAGTTGCTCTACTTGGTAAGTGAGAAGTTATCTGTACAAATTGTGGTTCATACAACGATTTCAGTTGAAGTTACATGTTATTCCTGTGAACGTTGGAGGGTTATTAAGATATGCAACACTTATCTTTCATATATTTGTGCTATTTATGGTTCTTGCTTGATTTTGTTGATAAATTTTATTCATATGTTTCAGACATGGTAACTAGATGGAATCACTTAATATAGAAAATGTGACATTGGACTTTTACATTCTTGTTGAGCAATCTCTTATATAATTGTTATTCTCTGCATGCTGAATATTGGCTTTTAACTACTTGTTCGTCTGTCGTCCTTGATATTTAGATGTTGATGATGTTCAAACTGGCCATGATTTGGATGTAAAGACATGTGATAGTTATGAATTTAATGGATCAATGGTGGATAGTCCAGGCCAAGACAAATGTTCTTCTTTGTTGGAAAATTACATCAATAGCGTGCGAGACGCAGTCCAGGTTCATGGGAATGGAGAAGAACGGATCAAGATTTTGGAAGACGCACTAGAAGAAGAGAAAGCTGCCTATGCTGCACTCTACCTAGAGCTAGAGAAGGAGAGAGCTGCAGCCGCTACTGCTGCTGATGAAGCCATGGCTATGATATCTCGTTTGCAGGAGGAGAAGGCATCAATGGAAATGGAAATGAGGCAATATCAGAGGATGATAGAAGAACGATTCACTTACGATGAAGAGGAGATGATTATTCTGCAAGAGATCCTCATAAGGAGGGAAAGGGAGAATCACTTTCTGGAAAAGGAGCTCGAAGCTTATAGGCAGATGGGTTTGAGAGGAAGTGACAGGTCAAATAATGGCAAGCCAAGGGTGTTATCGGATGAATGGGAACAAGCACTTCCTATTATGCTCGAAACACATGAAGAGGTACTGCAGAATGAATGCACTATATCAGTCAAGAAAGATGAACCCTCAAATATTTCCTCGGATTACATGTTAGCTCCAACTTGTATCAGCATGGAAGGTGGAGAAATGCGGGCAAAAGACATAGAACATGATACTGAGCCGGATGTTCTTGATGTCCATGTTGTTGATGACAACATAGAACTTAGGGAACAGGAAAATAAAACAAATAATAATATAGTGAGTAAGTGTCCTAGGACAGGCAATGATTCAGGAAGGGATTCTTCATGTTTAAACAACAATGAAAAGCTGAAGATTGACACAGAGATCGAGAAGCTCGGAGAAAGGCTGAAGATGATACAGCATGAGAAAGGAAAATTGTATATCTTTGCAGAGAATGGAGAAAGTGAAAGGGTTCAGTCGAATCTTTTAGAGGAGATATCAGGCCAGATTCTACAGACTAAAGAATTGAGAAACATTGTTCGTGGAGCTTCCTTGCCTCCTTCATCTGTTAAGGTATAATTTGAGACTTCTTACCTACTTGCCACTTAAATTTTAACAAAGTAATTGTCTTTGAAATTATGTTTTTTGCTGCAACTGTTTATTCACAACATGTGATTATTTACTGTTTCTACAAGCTAGAACATATAAGACAAGCAATTCGAATCTGGTTCTTAGATTAGTGGACACAAAATTGCACCTTCCTCTACACATCTTGAACTGTATTTATATGTGCATAGCTTGTATCCAAACCTTTGTCTCTGTTTCCAAACCCACTATCGTTAAGAGCTGTGGTATGAGAAAAGTTGAAAATATATTTTCTTGTGCAACACTTCATATATGCTTAAATAGATATCGGCTGCTGCTAGTTCAATAATTTAGGATACTGAAATTCCTGGTGTATTCAACTTTTTGCATTTGTTATTCCAAGATACCACAGCACATCTATTTTCTTATTGAAAGAATAAGGCCTGAAGTACACTTTTCACTCCTAAAATGTTTCAAATTTTTCGACTTTATGCCTAACATTTAAATTATCTCTATTTTACGTATAACATTTCCAAATGTGGTCAGATCTACCTTTTAGCCAATTGTCACATCAACCTCTGCCATTGGTTATATGGGTACATCTAACAACAATTTGAAACGTTAGGTGTAAAATTAAGGCAATTTAGAAGCTTCAAGTCTAAAATTGTGACAATTTACAAGTTATTGAAAGTGTATTCTGTGAAAAAAATAAGTATTACTGTTTCTCATTGCTATCTTGCTTGGTGACTGGTGCTTACTATATACCCCCTTATGTTTTCAGGTGAGCTTGAGGAAAAGACGCTGCCAAAGTGCTTCTTGGGAATCTAGTGAAAGTTCATGAGTTTTGTGCCTATGGCACTCTGGAAATTGTAAATGGCAACCAACTTCGGTAGCTACTTTGGTATTCAGTATTCATCACTAGCACCTAGTATTCCATGTTGTTATGTTTTAGGGTGTAAATAAACTTTATCATAGCCCCAATAAAGCTCAAAATGTAGTTAAAATAAGCAGTTTTTAAGCCTTAGTACAAGTCATTCCCCCACCCTTTGCGTTTGTTGTTTGCCTTGGTGGGATATGATCTGTAATCATATTTTTCTTGTGATCATTAGTTTGATCTTCCGTTCTTTGTTGAAGTAGCTTTTGAGGTATTATTATTATTATCATGTCTATAAAGCATAGAGGACAACTTGTGAATGTAATTATTTGTTTTTTCAGTTTCTTATTGTATTAATATGATTACTTGCATAGTGTGCATGCGTGTATTTTGGGTTTTTGCTTTTTGAAAGTTTAAGTCCTGAGGTTTTTATAAATTAGAGCATGCTATGATTGTTCATCGAATTTAGAATCAACCAAATTTATTACTCAGATTATACACATTAAAAATATAGAATCAGTGGCCGACGCCTCAGATTGGTTTCCAAGTTTGCATTATTGCAAAAACGCTGCAGGAGTAGCTCCACCTAAACCCAAGCTAAGGCATGATAACTTGGAAGAAACCACTATAAATATTAAAAAAAAAATCCGGAATGGTGATTATGATACTAAATTAATTTACATATTTTTATAAAAATTTAATTTCTATGCGTTGGCGGTGTAAAATGCAGTCATGCAATCACAACCATATTTTTGGATGACTATTCACGGCTTTACGTGATAAATGTAAAAAGTAGTTATTTTTACTAATATGACGTTATATAATTGGATGCACGTCTAAAACAATTTTACACTGACAGTGTATCAAAATTAAATTTATTTTATAAAATAATTATAATTTAAAATGTTTTTTACTGCAAATTATGACCAGCCGACTAAATTCCTGGAAGGATCAAAATTTTTCTCTTGCAAAAAGGGTTACCTTAACGCAATCTACATTAGCTACCATCCCTTTTTATTTAATGCAAACCATGAAGATTCCGCTAAGTGTTTGTGATAAATTGATGGCATTTGTAGAAATTTCATATGGGAAAAATTTTTTGATGGTAAGAAGCCAATCTCCTTAGTTGGGAGAAAATTTGTCTACTAAAGATTAGGGAGAACTAGGTTTTAGACCAGTCTGAACTCTAAATAATGCTTGCATGATGAAACTAGCGTAAAAGATGATTCACTATTCAGATATTCTATAGGTGCAGGTCTTACGGAGTAAATATAGATGCGTGAATCATCAAATTTTAATCATTAACAAGCCTCAATCTTGTTCTAATGTATGGAAAGGTATCTGTCAGTTTTGAGCAACGTTTGCGAAAAATTTCATTTGAAGGCTGTGTGCTAGAAATCAGGTGAATATGTGGACTAACCATTGAATACCTGGTGTGCAGAGACTAGCTGACCTTGTTCCTGAATTTTTTATAGAAAAGCGAATAGAGGACAAAGTGGTAGAATATGTGGTTGACTCAAGCTGAAATTTTATTTCCTTGATAATTTTCTAAATGAAGATTGGGTTCCTATCTTGGCTGCAATTAAATTCGTCGGGAGATCATATGGGAGAGGACCAAGTTGCTTGGTTACACTCAGCTATAGATTTTTTTTTATCATTAAATCAGGTTGTTTGATTTATTTGGAGGTTGTGGATCAGATGTGCTTTTCACAAAGGTCTGGAAATTGCAAGCTCCATAACGACTTCGTGCATTTTGTTGGCTAGTAGCAAACAATGCTCTTTTCACAAATGAACTTCATTTTCGAAGAAGAATGACACCTGATAATTTTTGCTGTATTTGTGGTATCTATCTTGAATTTTTGCTCTATGTCCTCCAGGATTGTAAAGTCGTGCACTAGACGTGGAAGAACATAGATAATACATTGAATATGGATACTGTTTTCAATAAGGCGCTTTACCTATGACTCTTGGAAAATCTATCGGCTCAATCCCACCACCAAGGTGTCATTGGCCCCTATCTTTGTTTGCACAATGAATACCCTTTAGCTTTGGCAGAACAAGTTTATTTTTTAGCTGACCACTATTCCATTTGTTGGACTTCTCTCCATTTAGCTAAAGACTACTATTTTGCACAATCCGAACTTTTCGAACCAAGAGTAGAGTTGGTTCTTTTTTTTGAGAAACAAATGATGGATGCCCCTATCTCGCCATTCTTCAAATTAAATACTGATGGTTCAGTCATAAAAGAAGGAAATGCGGCTTGCAATGATACAATAAGAGATCATGAAAGTAAATTTTTGGCATATTTCAATGCTAATTTAGGTATTTGCTTTATTACTCAAGTTGAATTATGGACAATTCTTCTTGGATTGGATCTGACTATCAATTTTAGTATTCTTAATCTAACTATTGAGTTGGATTCAAAAGTTACTGTGAAATTCTATCTAAAAAATATTGCTGATTTTTCTTATGCTAAATCTCTTGTGCTACAATTCATTTCAGATGTCACATCAGATGTCACAGTTTTATAGATTAAGCTAATATTATGATTCTTAATTATTTATTGTAACTTTTGTTAAAGTCCAATTTTTAGTGTTATTTATAAACCTATTTATATACACCAAGCACAACATTATAAAATTGAATAAATTATTAAAATGGTAATCGAAAATTCACACGCTAACAAAAATAACTTCAAAAAATGCTATTGACAAATAAGTCTCTACAAAATTAAAAAACGCGACAAAAAGAACTAGATAATAAATGTATATTCTAAAAAAATTTAGAGATTAAATTTTGATATAATTTTCTACAAATATTATTAAAAAATAAGATCTTTTCATTTTTAAAATTTGATAATTTTATGTTAAGTGAATTTTTTTATAAAAACTATTTTATTGTGAATAACTTTTTTTAAATAAAAAATCTAAAGATCAAATTTTGCTCTAATTTTTTTGTGCACTTTCGAAATATTTTTTAAATATTGCCACAAAAAATTAGATCAAATAGATAAGTCGTTTGTTAAATACAAAAATTTTTTTATCACTCACAAAAAATATAATATTTATTGATTAATTTGTTATATTTTCAAAATATTTAAAAATTATTTTATCAACGTTTAAATCGTTCGGACACTATATTAATAATTAACTCTTACAAAATTTAAATTCTATCTGCTAACGATTTTTATTTTTGCACATCATATACAAATCTCCTATTTACAACAATGCCCTAAGTAGAGGTGTTTATGGGTCGGGTGAAACTGAGTTTGATGTGACCTAAATCCGACCCGAAATATATACCGGGTCTATTTATTAGACTCGAATCCGGCCCTATACCCAATGAAATCTATACATTTTCAGTCCACGATTATACCGGATAAAAACCGGGTGAAAATAGGGTCGTTAACATTATATTACCTTGATAACTTCTTATAAGCTAGCATGTGAAAATATCCAAATTTCCAAGACTCTAACCATTATTTGACATGGTAAAATTCACTTAGAAAAATATAACAAGAACCAACTCTTCTCTAAAATTAAAGCATAACCATAATCAATATTAATATTTTCTAATAACACCAAATATTTAAATCAATACAAATAACACAATATTATGCATTAGTCTAAAATCTTATGTATTTTAAACATAAAACATTAACTTATAGTCTTATAATAACTAATAACACAAAATATTAAAGTTTACAATACTTAAATTTCACATAAGAATAGTCATCATCTATCACTAATAACATAAAATATTAATTATGTATGATGATCGGGCCACCGGGCCGAGTTCAGATGACCCGAGTCATGGTCCGGATCTGACCCAAAATAATGACCAGGTCTATTTTTGAAACTCTTAGCCAACCCTAAACCCAATAAAATCACACCAAATTAGCCTTTAAAGTGTTTGAAATCGGATCAGGTCTTCGAATCGGGTCAGACCATACACACCCTAGTCCCAAGAACCCAACAATCCATAGAAGGAAGCTTCTATGATGGAAAAAGTATCTTTTGATCCTTCAAAAGGCTGGTTAAAATTTTGAATTATAAAAAAATTTGGGACTCTTTTAAAATTTTGCAATTAAACATTAAGTTAAAGAATGGTTGTAACAAAATTCATTACATACTTAGTCAAAGTCAAAGTTAATGTCAAAGCTATTAAAAAAAATTGGGCTCCCGATAATTGCCAACCCAAATTTGTGAACACTAGTATGGTCTACCACCTCCTAGAAAAATAATTCTATAATTCGATAAAAAAAAACTTATGTATATCAATAAATGTGGTTATAATTATATTGGTATTTTCTTTTAATTAATCTTTCTGTAATTTAATTTATATTAATATAAAGAATAATTATGTGCAAACAAAACTTTGGACATTTCATTTTGTGTGTAACTAACTTAAATTACTAACATTAAATATACACGTATATAATATTATATAAATCAATATAAATGCATAAATAACAAATTATAATTTTAATGTTTATAAAAAAGCTAACAGTTAAATCAAATGATGTTCACCGTATAGGAGTTATTTAATAATTAAGTTCTCGATTTAAAAAAAAATGAAACTATAATTAACATTTAAATTAAAGTGATCAGGTGAAGTTTAGATTTTTAAATTCTACGTAATATAAGATAGCTCAATTAACAAAAAAAAAAAGTTAACATGAGTAGTCTTCAAAAGCATAAACATTTTCAATATTCATATCGTACGCATATATTGATTCCTATTTTTTTTTTTGGACGTGCATTGATTCTTAATTAAATTCAATTATTTCACTTTCCAATATTTATTATCTTTTAAGGATGTGACATATATGCACACACATCCCAATATTGTAAACTAATTAAACTCTTATTTTTGTTTTGACATAAAATAATCAAATTTCACCCAACTAGGCCCAACCCAATAATTTTTTGTAAGAATAAATTTCAACCAAAATCCAATATTTTCACTCTCCACACTAACACCATCTAACTCAGCATATTTATATTTGATCTCTTAGGCATGTTTCTAATTATTAAAAAAAGGATTTTTTATTTAAATAAATAAAAAAATATATTAATTATCAAAATAAATAATTTTAAAAATATTTACTGTTTTGTATTTCCAATCATATCTCGTTTACACTGTAAACGAGATGACATTGTACGTATCTCGTTTACACTGTAAACGAGATAGATGGAGTTGTGTCCCACCGGCTATAAAAGGATATGTAATCTTTGGTATTCTTCACAAACTTTTCGTATCATATTTCTCAGAAATACAAGGCATTAATGGCCAGTATAATCCGTACATAGTTGTGATTGTGTATCCCAATTGCCGCATGAGAAACGGCGACAACGGGGTGACATTTTAAGTGCGAGAATCCGATATTATTTTGCACTCAACATGTGAATACGTTGTCAGATTTGAAGAGTTTGATACTGAGCAAGCTTGGTGGTACAGAAGCGAGAGAAATCGGAAGGGTGGCGTATAGGTTACTGGCCACTATGGGTAATGGAGTCTTCCAATTTCGACTATTCCGACTTCAAGGGAACGAGCATGTGCGAGTGATGTTCAACATACATGGGAGGATCATAGTGGAGCAAGCAATGGAACTGTTTGCAGAGGTTGGACACAGTGGGAGGGTCCATCCGTACACTCGACCTATGTGCAGGATGACCGACCTCTCGCACCACCGCTGATGATTGGATTTTTGTGTGGTTTAGAATTCACAAATAAATTCTCGTTGCAAGTATAGCTTCTAAACTAACTAAAATCCTTTCATACAAAAAATTGGTTGTCACAAGTAACAAATCCTATAAAAATAATAACCGAAGTATTCAAATCTGGGGTCGTCTCTCAAGGAATTGCAGGGAAGTGTGCTTATGATTGGTTATGAAAAAATATATTTTTGGAATTTTTAAATGTTGAACAAGGAATGTAAATGATAATAAAATAAACTAATAATTAGGAAAAGGTCTTGGCAAGGTTTGGTGGTCAAGGATCTCTATCCTTATCACTAACCACAACATGAGAATTGACAAGGATCAATCACATTAAATCATCATCTAACTAGTAGTAAAGAAAAGTTAAATGAGCTATACCAATCCAAGTCCATAAGTCCTAGCTCTCCACCAATTCAATTAGTGAGAACTAGATTTAATAGCTCCCAATCATCAATTACTTGGACATTAGTAACTCAAGAGTTCCTAATTTACCATCCCAAGCAAAGAACATAAAAGTCTAATTTATGATCCTCCCAAGCATTTCATCAAATACTTGAAAGGCACAAAATAAAAATAAGAAAAATTAATAAGAGAATATTAAATCCAAACAACCTATTGAAAGCATCAATAACACAAATTGAAGAAAGTAATCATAAATATAAAATACTTCAAATTGCATTAAATAGAAAATCAAATCTAACATGGAGTTCAAAAACCAAATTGAAAAAATAAACAAATCAACAAGAGAAATAAATAAACCAAAGTACTAGAATAATTAAAGTAGAAGAGAAACTAAATTAAAGGAACATTGAACTTGGATTTGAGTAGAAATAAATCTAAAACTAAGAAAAATCATAATCTCTAGAAACTACATCTAAAAATCTCAAATTATGTCAATGAGAAGTGATGTCCTTCATTCCTCCACTTTGCAGCCTCTAATCTGTGTTATCTGGGCTGAAAACTGGGTCAAAAACAGCCCAAAAATTGTTGGGGGCGATTTCTGATACGTAAAGCACGTGGCTCATGTGCACATACGCGTCATGTACGCATACGCGTCACTGAACTTTCGCACAATCCACGCGTACGTGTGCTTTGCACGTGCGCGTCCCTAAATGCGAGGTCAACTATAACAAATTGTATATCGTTGCGAAGCCCCGGATGTTAGCTTTCCAACGCAACTAAAACCGCCTCATTTGAATTTCTGTAACTCATGTTATGATCGATTGAGTGTGAAGAGGTCAGGGTTGACAACTTTGCAGTTCCTTCAGCTTCTTGTATTTCTTCCACTTTTGCATGCTTCCTTTCCATCCTCTAAGCCATTCATGCCCTGTAATCTCTGAAAACACTTAACATACATATCACGGCATTGAATGGTAATAAGAGATGATTAAAATTAGCTAAATTAAGACCAAAGAAACATGTTTTCAATCATACTTATTCATACAATTTGCATACTTATTCATACAGATTGATAAACCACTATTTTATAGTTTATCTTGTGCTAAATTGAGTGGTATTTATCAATTTTCTGCATATTTATTCATACAATTTACATGGTCTTACAAATCCTTCCCAATGTTGTTTTATGATTGAAATCTTGCTTCCCGAGCCCATACCTTGTGTATTTTTTATTCCTCTTTTTACCATTCGATGTCGTGATCCGTGTGTTAAGTGTTTTCAGGTTTTATAGGGCAGGAATGGATTAGAGAATGGAAGGGAAGCTTGGAAAAATGGAAGAAACACAAGAAAATAGAGGAGTTGACCAGCGAGGACCGGCGCGCACGCGTACCTGACGCGTACGCGCAAATTGGCGCCTTCCCTATGGACGCGGACGCACACCTGCCGCGGACGCGTGACATGCGCAGAGGATCATCGACGCGCACGCGCCCTTGACGCGTACGCGTGACATGCACCACGTGTAGAAAATGCAGAAAACGCTGGGGGCGATTTTGAGCTGCGGCTGGACCCAGTTTTCGGCCCAAAAACACATACTAGAGTCAGGGGACAGCAGAGACTCAACACACATCCACACATTCATTCATTAATAGTTTTAGTTTTAGTTTTGAATCTGAGAGAGAAAAACTACTACTTCCTCTAGGGTTCTTCATATTCATAGATTGGAGTTTTATGCTTTTGAGTTGGATATTACAAAGAGTTACTACCTCCGTGAAGTCTTTATTATTCTAGTTTGTTTTCTATTCCTTTACTCTTTTTAATTTCCCATTTACCCTGTTCAGAGTTACAATTGGATATCCTCTATTTTGGAATTAATTAATGCAAGGATACTTTTCTATTTAACTTCTTTATTTTTTGATTATTTTCAATTGAGTTTAATTGCCATGTCTTCTTCCTACTCCCTTCACATGAATGCGAAATTGGCATCCATGTCAATGGAGTAGACTTTTAACTTGGCTTTGAGGTTGATTAATATTGGAGACTCTTGAGTTGAAAGACTCAAGAGTTAAATAATAATTGGAATTTGTTGGCTGGTTCCCTAGTCACTAACGCTAATCCTTCTTGAGGGAGAGGATTAGGACTTATGAATTGGGGTTAACTTAACTACTTGACTTTCCTTCATTCATTGAGGGTTAACTAAGTAGAAATAACCTATCATTATTTATCTTGGGAAATCCAACAAGGATAGAACTTCCAATTAATCTTCTCCAAGTCAAGGCCTTTATTTCAATTACATAAATCTCTTGTTAATTTACAATTATTTATTTGCCCATTTTCCAAACTCCAAATTTCTGAGAAAATCCCTAATCAATAATTCACACTCTCTAGCAACTCGTTGGGGGACGACCTGGGATTTTTACTCCCAGTATTTATTTCTAAATTTTGTGACAACCCTTTTAAATTGATACGCGAGCTTTTTATTGATTAAGAACCGTACTTGCAATGTTGATTTCTGAATTAAATTCTTAATTGACAATTTTCTGCACGTCAATTTTTGGTGTGAGAATAGTGGATAAAATCTACTCAATTAAGCATAAGATGTTCCACGAAATAGTGGTGCATCAAATCTCCCCACACTTAAACATTCGCATGTCCTCATGCTAAGCTCAAGAGAACTAAAAGAGTGAAGGTAAAATGGTAGAACTTATTCAATGCAACCTATCTATATGAATGCAACTACATGAAAAAATGATTCTACCTACTTGGTTAAAAGTAAATAAACCCTTCGAGAACAAATATGAACTGGATTTCACTAATTCAAATCATAAAAATGAAGTACAAATAGACTTGCAAGAAGAAGATAGCTCATGAAAGCTGGGAACAAGGAATCGAGCATTGAACCCTCACCGGAAGTGTATACACTCTAATCACTCAAGTGTTTAAGGCTCAATTCTCTCAATTAGACTAACCTTGCTTTCTAAGACTTGCTCTTTTTCTACCAATCAACAGAATTTTAATGCACAAATACACAAATCAATAGCTCTTTTAAGGATTGTAATGGGATCAAGGTCAAGGTAGGATTGTATTTGGTCAATTGAACTAAAATCTGAATCCTTAATTAACCTAAACTTCTCACCTAACTTAGGACAATACCATGTAATCAAAATGCAAAATCTAACTGTCCATTAACTATGTTTTCCACATATTCATGCATCCAAATTTGAGTACAGCTCATATGCATTGCTATCATTTACTTTGGGCATTTTGTCCCCTTTCATTATTTGCTCTATTTTTCTTTTCTTTTCCTCTTTTTTTTCTATTTTTTTGTTTCTTTTATTTTCTTTTATTTTTCTCAATACATATGATTAAAGTATTGAATGCAATAAAATGTGCTTAACATTCTTGTTCATATTTTCTCAAGAATACACAACACTCAAACCAAATGTTTCCAAACCCAACTTTTTCACACTTAAATCATGAGTACTTTCACTAGTCTAAGCTAACCAAAGATTCAAATTAGGGACATTATTGTTTTCCACTTAGAGTTAATGATGTGCTAAAGTAAAGAACAAAGGGAGTAAAATAGGCTCAAATTGGTTTGCAAAGGATAATGAAAGGGTAAGGCCATATGGGTATGTGAGCTCAGTGAAACAAGGCCTCAATCATGTAAGTGCATGCATACATCAAACAATGGAAATATAGAATTAAGCAAGACAAAGATCACAATTTTAGAGAGAACAACACACACCAAAAATAAAATATTGGTTGATAAGATGCAACCAATCAATTAGGCTCAAAATCTCACGAGTTTTGTGTGTTCGAGCTCTAAACCATGTTCCAAAATAATTTTTTTTCAAACAAGTTTAACAAAATTTTAATTCAAATTAGCAAAATGCTATAAAAAAAGTTTCTTGAAAAAGACATTATTACTTCAACCAAGCAGTAGTAGAGCATGCACAAAATCAAACAAACATGCAAATGTAACAACTAATTTAATAAAGAACACTAAACACTAGTGTTAAGACAGGAAGTAGTTACCCGTGGAAGTCGGTATTGACCTTCCCACACTTAGAGATTGCACCGTCCTCAGTGCATACAAAGATGTGCAAGTGGGCGGGTGGCTCCAGCTGAAGCATTTCTCTAAAGATTGTGCAGATGGACTTATTTGTTGCCCCATTGAGAAGCTTTTTCCTTTTCCTTCTCGGTGGCCATCCTAAAAGAAGAGAAAAAGGAAGAAAAGTAACCCAGAAACAAAGATAAGAAAACAAATGGAATATGGGTGGGTTGATGCCAAATAATGAGGATCTCAACTACATGGTAGCTACAACATGTGAGTGAGAAAATAGTAGAAGCAAATGGCATATCAATAGTGCAAAAATTGTAGCAATGGGGGAGAGAGTGTGGGTAATGAAAGACAATATAAGAGCATATCAATGCAAAAGGAATACAAGTATCATAAAAATTAGCATTGATGTATAATTAATAACACCCAACAGTTTAAAACAAGTCACGAAGCACCAAAATAATTCAAGAAAATATGCAACAGTTGAATAAGAACATTTAACACCAGGGATAAAATAGAAAATTATAAAAGAAGATAAAAACTTGAACAAAACTAAAGAGCAATGAAGGAAAGTATGCAAATACAATATGTAAAAGAGAAGGAAAGAGAGTAAGGAGGAGAAGGGAGGAGAGAAATTTGAAAGCTGGCGGCGCAAGCGACGCGCACGCATACAGTACGCGTACGCGTGCATGGAGAGAAAAGAAAGGGTGCGGAGGCGCACAGTGCGCAGACGCGTGGGTGGCCATGTGTGGAAAGGGACGCGCACGCGTCAGGGACGCGCACGCGTCAGGGACGCGCACGCGTCAGGGACGCGTACGCGCTAGTGATTTTGTGCCTCGAGCACAATACTAGCCCCAGTCCAGCATAACTCTCGGGTAAAATGAGGTTTTACGCCGATTTTCCCAACCACGCGGACGCGCCAAGGGCACGGATGCGTGGGTCGCCAAAAGTGGAAACGGCGCGCACGCGTATAGTACACTTGCGCATGGACGAGATTGTGCCTAAGGCACGTTTCTCGCCTAGCTCCCGCGCCACTCTCTGTTCAATCTAACTCATTTCACATCCATAAATGACGCGAACGCGCACTAGGCGCTGGCGCGTCGATCCCCATTTTTTTATAAATGCATAATGCATGTGAAGATGCAAAATAAATGAATGAATGGACACTAATAAAAATAAAACAAAATAAAACTAAGAATGAAAAGGAACGATCATACCATGGTGGGTTGTCTCCTATCTAGCACTTTTAGTTAAAGTCCTTAAGTTGGACATGTCGTGAGCTCCTTGTCATGACGGCTTGTGCTTGAACTCGTCCAGGAATTTCCACCAATGTTTGTACTTCCAGTAGCCTCCGAGGTCCCAAACTAGGCACATACAGCCTTCAAGCAAGTGACAAGTCCCCAAAAGTGTTGATCGCTAGAAAGAATTCCAAGGTCCCAAACCTTGCTTTTGCACCGGTCTTTGTGTTGATCATCATTGTTCCAACCAGGTGGCAAGCAATATGAATTCTCACTGAAGTGTCCAAACAACTTTCTAGACCTATTCAATTGAGCTCTACAGCAATCCTTGCAATGCAACTTGGAGCATGCAACCATAGTGAACCTTGCATGACAGCTCCTATCACTGACCATTTTTCTCTTACTCTTAAAGCCACAAAGAGCTCTAAGTTGACCATCCGTCTCAAGCAAACCATATTCAAGTGGGATTATAAAGCTTAGAGATAAGAGGTTTACCCACTTGAATGAAAGGATGGATGGTGATAGCTTGGGGAGAGGTATTTCCAATGGCTTTACAAGCTCCACTATCTTGTGCTCTTCTCTGAGTTTTTCCACCTCTTTGCAAGCCTCTTCAATTTCAACTGCACCCTGATCAAATTCTTCTAATTCTTCCCCATCACTCAAGTCATAAGTTGGAGTTTGAGAAAAGTCTACCTCCACATCATTTTTAGATTCACTTGGAGAAGGTTATTCAAAATCAAGGGGTTCAGTTGCGGATGCAAGTTCATCACTTGGAAGGCTTGACTCATGATCATCATCACCAAGGAAACTTGCCTGTTGATCTATTCTGTCCAATGCTTCATAAGAAACATGCCTTGGAGGTTATTCACTATCCTTCTCAACATCAATTTCAATCTTATTGGAGGAATACTCTATCATTCAAAATTCCCATGGAGGTACAGCGTCTCCTAAATCTTCAACCACTTCTTCCTCTTCAACTATTACGGCTTCCTCCACTTGTTCCAATACAAAGTCATGTTCCTCATTGTCCACTGGAGTTTCTAGGGTCTCCTTCATGTTACGCTCTTCATTAGATTCTCCACATGTAGCTATAGGAGTTCCTTGAGTGTCCAACTATTGGGAGGCTAATCGATTTACTACCTCGGTCAAGGCAGTCGTGAGTTCTAGTACCTTCTTATCCATCCTTTCTTACCCTTGAAGAAGTACATAAAGGGTTTCATTCATTGGAGATTGTGGTAGTTGGAAGGGTTCATCGCATGGGAATAATGGTTCATGATAGGAAGGTGGTTCTTCTTGATAAGGATAAGGAGATGGTGTATATTGAGGTGGTGATTCTAAGTATGGCTCATAGGGCTCTTGGTATGGTGGGTAAGAATTAGGGTCATATTGGGGTGTTTGGTGGTAAGGTGTTTGTGAGTATGGTGGTTCAAAATTATGTTAAGGAGGTGGTCCATAAGCATGTGGTGGTGGTTGGTGACATGTACAACTAGGACTACCACATCCATTCGATTGGTATGCATTAGGATTGGAGTTATACCGATATGAGACCGGAGGAGGTTGTTGCCAAGAGGATTGATCAAATCCTTGTGCCTCCTCCCATCTTTGATTGTCCCATCCTTGATGCATATTCTCATTGTAATCTCCTCTTCCTACAACATAATTATAACCAAACTCATCGCCAAAGGTATGAGAGTTCATAGTAGCTAAAGAAAATAAAAACAAAAACTAGCAAAAATAAGCAACTAATTCCTAAACTAACAAAAACTAGCAAACAAGCAAAAAAGCAAATATTTACAATAACCAATAATAAGGCACATGTTTGTGATGAGCGGATAATTTATACGTTTTTTGGCATTATTTTTATATAGTTTTTAGTAGGATCTAGCTACTTTTTAGTATATTTTTATTAGTTTTTAAGCAAAATTCACATTTCTGGACTTTACTATAAGTTTGTGTATTTTTCTGTGATTTCAGGTATTTTCTGGCTGAAATTGAGGGACCTGAGCAAAAATCTGATTCAGAGGCTGAAAAAGGACTGCTGATGCTGTTGGATTCTGACCTCCCTGCACTCGAAATGAAATTTTTGGAGCTACAAAAACCCAAATGGTGCGCTCTCAATTGCGTTGGAAAGTAGACATCTAGGGCTTTTCAGAAATATATAATAGTCCATATTTTTCCCAAGTTTAGATGATGCAAACTGGAGTTCAACGCCAGCTTTCTGCCATATTCTGGCGTTAAATGCTAGAAACAAGTTGCAAGCTAGAGTCAAATGCCAGAAACAAGTTATAAACTGGAATTTAACTCCAAAGAATGCCTCTACACATGAAAGCTTTAATGCTCAGCCCAAGCACACACCAAGTGGACCCGGAAGTGGATTTCTGCATCATTTACTTATTTCTGTAACCCTAGTAACTAGTTTAGTATAAATAGAACTTTTTACTATTGTACTAGGGAGCTTTTGGAATATCTCTGGACCATTGTTCACATTTTGGGAGGCTGGCCATTCGGCCATGCCTACCCTATTTTCACTTATGTATTTTCAACGGTGGAGTTTCTACACACCATAGATTAAGGTGTGGAGCTCTGCTGTTCCTCGAGTATTAATGTAAAGTACTATTGTTCTCCTATTCAATTCATGCTTATTCTTATTCTAAGATATTCATTCGCACACAAGAACATGATGAATGTGATGATTATGTGACACTCATCACCATTCTCACTTATGAACGCGTGATTGACAACCACTTCTGTTCTACATGAAAACAAGCTTGAATGTATATCTCTTGGGTTTCTAATCAACGATTCACATCGACTCCCCTCTAACAATGGGGCATCTGAATCCGAGATTAGAATCTTCATGGTATAGGCTAGAATCAATTGGTAGCATTCTTGAGATCCGGAAAGTCTAAACCTTGTCTGTGGTATTCCGAATAGGATCTGGAAAGGAATGACTGTGACGAGCTTCAAACTCGCAGCTGTAGGGCGTGGTGACAGACGCAAAAGGATAGTAAATCCTATTCCTACACGATTGAGAACCAACAGCTGATTAGCCATACGATATCTGTGCATGATATTTTTCATCTGAGATGAGCAATCCGACAGTTGATTAGCTGTACAGAAACCGTAGAGGACCATTTTCACTGAGAGGACGGGAAGTAGCCATTGACAATGGTGACACCCAACATACAGCTTGCCATAGAAAGGAGTATGAAGGATTGGATGAAGGCAGTAGGAAAGCAGAGATTCAGAAGGAACAACGCATCTTCATACGCTTATCTGAAATTCCCACCAATGAATTACATAAGTATCTCTATCTTTATTTTATGTTTATTTATCTTTTAATTATCAAAACTCTATAACCATTTGAATCCGCCTGACTGAGATTTACAAGATGACTATAGCTTGCTTCAAGTCGTCAATCTCCGTGTGATCGACCCTTACTCACGTAAGGTTTATTACTTGGACGACCCAGTGCACTTGCTGGTTAGTTGTACGAAGTTGTGAAAAAGAGTTGAGATTACAATTGTGCGTACCAAGTTGTTGGTGCCATTGAGATCACAATTTCGTGCACCAGTTTGCAATTCCCCGGCAACGACGCCATTTTGATGATCGGACTTTTGTGTGGTTTAGATTTCACAAATAAATTCTCGTTGCAAGTATAGCTTCTAAACCAACTAAAATCCTTTCATACAAAAAATTGGTTGTCACAAGTAACAAATCCTATAAAAATAATAACTGAAGTATTCAAAACTTGGGTCATCTCTCAAGGAATTGCAGGGAGGTGTGCTTATGATTGGTTATGGAAAAGTATATTTTTAGGGTTTTTAAATATTGAACAAGGAATGTAAATGATAATAAAATAAACTAATAATTAGGAAAAGGTCTTGGCAAGGTTTGGTGGTCAAGGATCTCTATCCTTATCACTAACCATAACATGAGAATTGGCAAAGATCAATCCCATTAAATCATCCTCTAACTAGTAGTAAAGGAAAGTTAAATGAGCTATATCAATCCAAGTCTAGAAGTCCTAGCTCTCCACCAATTCAATTAGTGAGAACTATATTTAATGGCTCCCAATTATCAATTACTTGGACATTAGTAACTCAAGAGTTCCTAAGTTACCATCCCAAGACAAGAACATAAAAGTCTAATTTATGATCCTCCCAAGCATTTCATCAAACACTTGGAAGGCACAAAATAAAAACAAGGAAAATTAATAAGAGAATATTAAATCCAAACAACTTATTGAAAGCTTCAATAACACAAATTGAAGAAATTAATCATAAAGATAAAATACTTCAAATTGCATTAAATAGAAAATCAAATCTAACATGGAGTTCATAAACCAAATTGGGGAAATGAATAACTCAACAAGAGAAATAAATAAACCAAAGTACTAGAACAATTAAATTAGAAGAGAAACTAAATTAAAGAAACATTGAACCTAGATTTGAGAAGAAATAAATCTAAAACTAAGAGAAATCCTAAAACCTAGAGAGAGGAGAGCTCTCCTCTCTAGAAACTACATCTAAAAACCTCAAATTATGTCAATAAGAAGTGATGTCCTTTATTCCTCCACTCTGCAGCCTCTAATCTGTGTTGTCTAGTCTGAACACTGGGTCAAAACAGCCCAAAAATTTCTAGGAACGATTTGTGATACGTACAGCACGTGGCTCATGCGCGTGTACGCGTCATGCACGCATACGCGTCGCTGAACTTTTGCACAATCCATGCGTACGTGTGCTTTGCGCGTGCGCACCACTAAACGCTAGGTCAACTATGACAAATTGTATATCATTGCAAAGTCCCAGATGTTAGCTTTCCAATGCAACTAGAACCGCCTCATTTGGACCTTTGTAGCTCAAGTTATGATTGATTGAGTGTGAAGAGGTCAGGGCAGACAGCTTTGCAGTTCCTTCAGCTTCTTGTATTCCTTCCACTTTTACATGCTTCCTTTCCATTCTCTAAGCCATTACTGCCCTGTAATCTCTGAAAACACTTTACACACATATCACGGCATTGAATGGTAATAAGAGAGGATTAAAATTAGCTAAATTAAGACCAAAGAAACATGTTTTCAATCATAGCACAAAAATCAGGAAGGAAAATGTAAAACATGCAATTTACATGAATAAATGTGAGAATAGTGGATAAAATCCACTCAATTAAGCATAAGATGTAGCCCAAAATAATGGTGCATCAACCGCCCATTCATGTCGTCGTTCTAGTG
Source organism: Arachis duranensis (assembly GCF_000817695.3). Lineage (NCBI taxonomy): Eukaryota > Viridiplantae > Streptophyta > Magnoliopsida > Fabales > Fabaceae > Arachis > Arachis duranensis. The sequence continues at coordinate 68,473,866 of NC_029773.3, read as the reverse complement.
GATGAGGCGAAGGAGGGCGAGGAGGAGTCGGACGAGGATTACATGGCGGACAGTGGTTATAGAGAATCGTTCGGGGGGTTGGTGGAGTGCATAGTTGTCTGGCATCCACCATGTCTCAAGACCATCGTCAGCTAGACAGCAGTCTGATATGTTGGGTCATCTTGCCGTTGATACAGTCCAACCCCTCTGTCAGCATTCCAGTTTTGCAAGGTGCAGTCCAGGCGAGCTACCACTTCAAGCCATCCTACAGAAAGGTGTGGTTGGCCAAGCAGAAGGCAATTGCACAAATCTATGGGGATTGGGAGAAGTCGTACAATAAGGTTCCCAAGTTGCTTCAGGAACTGCAGAGCTATTTTTCTGGTACCATTTGTGACCTCCACGTCAAACCATTCTACAATGCACAACTGCTTGTACGTGACTGCAGTATGTTCGACAAGGTATTTTGGTCTTTCCCGTCATGTGTAGAAGCCTTCAAGTATTGCAAGCCCTTTGTCTCTGTAGATGGGATGCATCTGTATGGCAGGTATGGTGGTATGTTGCTTATTACGGTGGCGCAAGATAGGAATAGCAACATCCTGCCTATTGCATTTGTCATTGCAGAGTCCGAGAGCACGGAGTCATGGTCGTTCTTCCTAACTAATCTGAGATGCCACGTCACCCCATAAGACGGCCTGCTGGTTATCTCTGACAGATCTCAAGTTATCAAGGCAGCGCTTAGCTCCGATGACAGTGGTTGGCATCCCCTAGAGCCTACCATGCTTACTATATCAGACACATGGCTGCGAACTTCATGACACGGTTCAAGTCAGCCGAGGGCAAGAGGTACCTCATTAATGCTGCTTATAGTCCAAGCAAGGCCGGTTACGAGTGGTACATGGATGCATTAAGAGGAGTCTCACCTACCATGGTTGACTGGGCTACTCGTTTTAGGAAGGAGATTTGGCTACAACATTGCGACGGCAGGCGTCGATTTGGCCATATGGCGACAAATCTATCCGAGTGCATCAATGCAGTGTTGAAGGGCACCCAGTACTTGCCAATATCTGCCATTGTGCGCATCACGTACAAGAGATTACAGAAGTTATTCGTGACGAAGGGTAGAGAGGCGCAGTCATAGCTCGCTGCTGGATGCCGATTCTCACAGAGACTATTGGCCGCCATAGAGAATAACAGAAAAGGGATACTGAAGATGCGTGTCACTCACTGCGACAGGCGGGCATTGGTGTTTGTTGTAAAGGAGCTTGAGCCGTTTGAGGGATGGGGGGCGGTTCCTTCCGTGTTCGGCTATCGAAGGACATGTGTGACTACGGTTTATTCCAGTCACTCCACTATCTGTGCCGTCACGCACTAGCTGGGTGTGCCGCTGCTAGCATTGAGTAAGGCCCGTATGTTCATCCTGTGTACAAATAGGAAGTTGTTTTCAAGGTGTACGAGATGGAGTTTTCTCCTATCCTAGACGAGTCGATGTGGGCGGAGTGGCATGGGACTAGGCTATGTCCTAACCCATCAATGCGTCGGAAGGTAACTGGAAGGCCCGTGTCCACCAGATTCCGGAATGACATGGACGAGACCGAGCGGCATGAGAAGCGGTGTGGCCTGTGTAGTAAACACAGTCATGCCCATGGGTGATGTATAAGTCTCACTAGTGTCGTATGTTTACCGAAGTTGGCATGTGTTGGTCTTTTTTTATGTAGTGTGTTGTCAAATGTTGCAGTGTTAATGTACGTAAAACTGTTAAAGTTCTAACCAAAGTTTTAATGAGAAGTAATCACTTTATGAGATGTTGGTTTTTTTTTTAAAGGAACAGTAAGCATAAACATAAATGCAAATAAGAAAGAAGACGAATATAAATAACAATATACACAAACAAAGTACCACTAATATTCAGTCCAAGTTAAATCCGAATCTACATACCATACACCTAAATAATGAAAAATACATACATAGTGTAAATCAAACTACAGTACAGACAATACTACAAGTCCTATCTCTGGGTTGGATCCTGGTAGTGACGCCTGTGTCCAATGCCACATGGGGGAGGCTGAGCCTATCACTGAGGTTAGGCCGGTCGAGGATCTAGGCCCATGGCTGCAGGCTCCGGCTGACTGTGAGGATGATACGTCTACATCCCTCCGGACGATGAACCCGTGGCAAACTGGTGTAACTGAAGCTGAGTCTGCGGATGAGGAGCTATGGGTGAGGTCACTTGAGGCTGGGACTGGGTCAGGTACATGCCATAGTCGTGGGAGAGGGGAGTCGCGTACTGGCTGCCTGGCCGAAGTCCCGTCTCGTATGACCCAGCAGATGAGGGTGATATATGAGGCATCCAAGACGAGGTCTGGGCAGGAGCTTATGGGTGATGGTCCTCCGTGATGCCAACCTCTCTGCCTGTGCAAAATGTCTCGGCTAACCTATTCATGACGGGTTCCTGCATCGTGTATAGGAAAGCATCGTCGAGCAGAATCTCATCAAGGAAGACATCATCCTTATGCTGGGTCCAGGATGGACCTCCCTCATGCAAACCGGGTGGTGATGTATCCCATGCTGGCTGAGACTGATGCCCACCAGATCTGGATGAATGCCGCGCTCCGAGGTGTGAGGGAGGGAGAGGAAGTGCATGAGTCGGTGCTGTAGGTGGAACGTCACCGTGAACTGGTAGATCTCCGTAATCCTCGTGACGGTGGAACTCCACCTCCTCCTCCGAGTCTGCGTCACCCCTAGCCTGTTGAGGCCTGACCCTCTCCCTCTGGACGGGCTCACCTGGGCGACGCTCCCTTCTAGTTGGTTAGCGAGTGTCCTCTCTGACCTCCCTCACACGTCTCCTCTGATCCGGCACGCCCCTCAGAAGGGTCAGATCGTCCCTCGGCTAACTGGCAGTAGGCTGCACGTCGGGGGGCAACTCCACCAACCTGGGGTCTTCCAAAACCTCCTGGCCGGATAGATGCCTCCCACGGCAAGTCTCGCGCCACCAATCGTAGTACTCAACGGTCGGCCTAGTATCGACTGTATAATGAACTGTGATCCTGCGACCATGCTCGAACCTCTGCCTCCAACCGTCGTACCACTGTTGGAGTCGTTCCGGCCACCAAACATCCTCACCGCGATCAGTGGTGGTCAGATACCTGATGTTAAACACATTAAATAAATAAGATAGTCTCACTATTAGATGCACAAACAACAACCAACGTATAACTTTGAAGAAACTAACCACGTTCATACTTGTCAAGATTCACTAAAATTCCTGGCACTGGCTACTCCCTATTGAACTGCCGTTTCACCCGATCGACGTGGTAAAACATGAGAATGTTAAAGCAGACTATAGGAACGGCCGACAACCAAGTACCCCACTCGTCCTCCTCATAGAACCAATATGGGCACAAACCTTGCAGTGTAGGGTCGTCGTACACCCTCCATGCAAATTGAATAAAAAAATGTTTAACAAAATACCAAGTATTACAACACAGCACTTTGAAGGAAATATCAAAATATTTAATTTCATGACTTACCTCACGAACCATAACCGGTCGATGGATACCCTATACTGCAAGACCCTGGACTGGTGCTGGTCTCTACTCTGCTGCTGCAATCCAACCAATCTGAAAGTAACAAAGACATATACAACTTCTTAAGTTACAACCAATGCGAATTAACAACAAAGTTTAACATGAAACGAAAAAGTAATATTTTGATACCTGGCAGCTAGCGGGTACTGGTAGACTCCTCTATCCGGTGGACACCACTGAGAAAATCTCTGGAACATCTAACTCATCAGCAGCGGAGTGCAACCGGCGATATTCGTGACTCCCCGCTGTGCCACCAAACAGAGTGACTGATAAGTCCAGGCCAGCACAACAGAGCCCCATGATAACGCCCTACACTCTGCGAAGTCCCAGAGAAGTGGCAGCCACCGTACGTGCACCAGGTTGTTGGACTTGTTTATCAGCAGATACCCTCTGATCAGTAACATAATGTAACATCGAGCATACTGTCAGAAGGTCTCAGGATCGTCGGTGGGGGGCATCTGTCGGACACACTCACGCAACCAGACCAGCTTCAGCGTGAATGACTCCTTCCTATGTGCCGCCTGCTGTGCCACCACCGAAAGCTTGGCACCAAGCAGCTACTCCACCATCACCCACATCTTAGTGTTAAAATTAGTGGATTTTATCAACTATCCTCATGCTTACCTATATAATTTCCATGTTTTTAAGTTTCCTTCTGAATTTTGTGTTATGATTGAAAACATGCTTCCTATGCCTTTAAATTACTAATTTTGAATCCTATCGTATTACCATTCGATACCGTGATGCGTTTGTTGAGTGATTACATGATTTATAGGGCAGGAATGGTACAGGAGATGACGAGAAAGCATGTTAAAGTGGAAGGAACACAAGAAATTGAAGATTTGAGCAGCTGGGACCGACGCGCACGCGTGGCTGATGCGTGCGCGTGACCAGTAGCGTTGTCCACTGTCGCGTACGCATGACTGATGCATACGCGTGACCACTGCACAGTCCAGGTGACACGTACACGTGGCTGACCCATACGCGTGACGAGCATCACGTGCTGCAATTACAGGAATTCGCTGGAGGCGATTTCTGGGCTGATTTTTTGCCCAGTTTCAAGCCCGAAAATGAAGACAATAAGTTGAGAATGGAGCTGGGACAGAGACACTTACACTTTAGCTTAGTTTTTGAGTTTTGAATTCTAGTGAGAGAAACTCCTACTTCTCTCTAAGGTTTTTGGTATTCTTAGCTTTTGCTTTCTGTTGGATCTTGAGAGAAACTGCTGTTACCTTCAATTTTAGTCATTTTTCTTATAGTTTTCTTCTTTAATTTCTTTAGTATTCTTTTCAATTTGGTTACTTGAATTCATGTTTAGATTTTGTTACTCTTGAATTTTATTATTGCATTGAGTAATTTCCATATCTATTGTTTTTGCTTGTTTGTTATGGCTGATTATTGTTCGTGGTAATTTGGATTGAATTATTTTATCATTTTTATCATGTCTTTTATTTGCACCCACCAAGTGTTTGAGGAAATGTCATCCATGATAATGGAGTAGATTTTCTTGCTTGGTTTAGGGGTTGAGTAATTGGAGCCACTTGAATTGTTATACTCAAGTGTTAATTGGTAATTAGAAATTGCTAACTAGCTTGAACCTCACCAACTCTAGTTCTTCTCTATGAAGTGACTAGGACTTGTGAGCTAAAGTTAGTGGTGTTCACTTGAATTTCCTTCAATTGTTAGAGGATAACTAAGTGAGAGCAATGAGCTTTACCATCACACTTGGAAAAGACAACGAGCAGTGACGGATCCAGAAAATTTTGATAATGGAGGTGAAATATATATAACATGATAATAATTTTTATAATAAAAATATTACGTTTACATAAAAAATTAGCTATTAAATTATCTACTATAAATTTGTGTATAAATGCATATATCATTTAACTTATTTTTAATGTATATTTTGTATTTTAAGATTTATTCTTTACAAGTGATTATTTTATGTATATGTAGTATAATTATTGTTATAATTATATTTTGTTATTGTAAAATATGATTAGGTTTCAAAATATCTAATTACAAATTAAAATACTAAAATAGTAATTTAAATAATAACATATAATTTAAAATTTAATTTTTTATATTTCATATTTTAAAACCTTGACAATATAATTAAAATATTTTTTTCTATATCTCGTTAAACAATCATTTAAAACTCAACTTTCATACAATTAGCTCTTGATGATATTATTTATAGTTGAAAAAGTTTATTTAATTAGTGTAGTTATTCTGAACAAAAAAAACTAAAGCTAATTTTAAAAGAAGAAATACAAATGAATAGATAATATTCTTTCGAGACGATTTCTAAGAAAGAACATCAATCTTATTTAAATTTGAAACTTGATCATTATAATGGACATCTAATATGGCGTTCTTAAATTGGCTATCAAGTATCAAAAGTTGAATAAAAAATTATTGTGGGTCAAATTTAATAATTTAGTGAGGACAAATAAATATTATTATTATATACTACTCAATAAAATTCCAAATTGTAGTGGGGGCGCTTGCCCCACACCCTAAAGAGTGGATTCGTCCCTGACAACGAGGATAGAAATTTCGATTCTCGCCCCTAACCAAGGCTTTTTACATTGATTAATTATCAACTTTTGCTAGTTATATATTGCTATAATTTCTAGTTATTTATTTTTCTTGTCCTTCACTTCAAAAAAAAAACCTCCAGAAAATCCTAACCAATAATTTTCATCTTGTGTCAACTTCGAGGGAAAACATCCCGAATTCTACTCCCAGTTATTTATTTCATTTGTGACACATTTTAACTTTGATTAGCAAAAATTTCGTCAGTTAAGACTGTACTTGCAACGTTGATTTGGAAAAATACTTTTGATAATTTTTGACCGGCATTTATCCGCTTATCAATAAATTCAATGAGAAAAAGAGATTCATATTGATAGAAGCATCCATTTTCAAAAATGCCAACCTTAGAGTTTCTTATCTTGAACTTCATCAAAAAGATCACCACAGTTGCTCCTAGGTTAGCTTGGGTTTGAATAAGAAAGACCTTCTGTGCCTCAAAAAGTTTTGCATTTGGTAGCTTATCTTCGTAAAAAATAAGCGATAGTCTATTTGACAAAGAAGGAAAAATGTGTGGAGGATATTAGTATGACAAAATCAAAAGGACAAAAAATCAAGAAAGAGAGATCCTACACATCGATGATGATGTCAGCATGATTAAAAGAAAGAGCAGAGGAGAAAGAAGTTGCCAGGACGATTTATGACAACATTAATAGTGGCAACCTATAATATGTAAGAACTATGAGTGTTTAAGGATTTGGTTAGTTTGAGTTTGGAGAAAAATAAGAACCAAATCGATTAAATTTTAATGTGTTCGAATTGGTTTGGATATGAGATTTTCTGTAAGTAAACTCAAACCAATTCGAATCAATTAAATTTGAATTAGATTGATTCATCATATACTCGATTGAAAATAAAGATTAGAAAAATATTTTAAAAGTATTAAAAAATATGTAAATAATATATAATAATAAAAAAATAAAATTATACTTAAATAAATATCATAATTTAGGTAAAAAAGTATATATATTATTATATTTTATTTTTTTAAAATTAATTTAAAGTTAAACGAATATTCAGTTTGATTCGGATTCTACAATTCTATAATCAATATCAAAATTAATTAAAATCAGGTTTAATCGAATTTGACTCACTTATATCTAATTCGATTAATAAGAGGCCAATTATAGTATACAGATTTTCATATATCGATATTCTCTTAGAAAGGTATCATGATGACACGTGTAACAATGTTGGTAGGTAGGGAAACAGTTTACAAATATGATTCAGAGAGCTTAAGAGCTTATGGGAGGATTTAAAGGCAAGTCATGTTGCTGACATTGGCTTGGATGTAGTGAAAGTGGATCTTTGAATGTATTGGATTGTGATATTGGGCCTCGAAGTATTGGATTGTGATACTGAGCCTTCTTAAATAGTTTTTGAACCATTTTTTTTAGCAAAGATAAAGAAATTCAAATTCGCAACCTCTTAGATGAATATGAGGAGACTATGCAATTTGAGTTATAACTCATTGGCAATATATAGTTAATTTTGAACATACCAATAATATGATTGAAATAGTTATTATTTAAACTGAATTGAATTATCTCGATTAATTATTTTTAAAAGTTTTGAATTTTGAAAATAATTTTGTTTTTTAATTAATAGTTATGTGGTGTAATATATATCTCTGCATGCATGTGTGAACATTTAACGAAGAAAGAAGAAGATCAATATTTTAACAAAAATAATAGTTAATCTTTTCGAAAGAAAAAGACGGCAAAATAAACTTATTTTTTATGTCATAAATATTATAATAAAAATATATTTTTTAATCAATATTTGTTTATTGTAATGAGGAGTATAATAATTGTTTAAAGATACAAAATTGTAATAATTGTAATAAGTAGTATAATAAAAAATTTTTGAATTTGTTTCAATTTTTAAATTATTTTTTAAAAATATATATTTAATGTTGAGTACTTTTTATTTATTTTAAAATATTGAGGACAGAATTTTTTTGACAATGTGTTCAAAAATCGAGAGTAATTTAGGAAATTTTTTCATATTTATTTGATATTATTTATAATAAGTTTACCAACTTTAAAATTAATCAAATTAAACAAAACTATTTTTATTAAAATAATTCTATTAACCACAAAAGTTTTATTATTAAAAATAATAATCGCAAATGTTAAAAAATGAATTTTTGGTATTTTTACTTAAATAAATTAAATTTCATATTTATATTTGCATGTATTTGTTTAAAAGCATTTATATATTTTTTTTTACCACTAAGTGCGAGAAAAAAAATATTCATAACTAACTTTGGCCCATGCAAATTATAAAAATCTTAGAAAAAAATATAAAGTTAATTGAAAAAAAATAAAATAATAGATCTTTATATGCTATTTAGTTTATGTTTTGGGTTTATATTTTTATGGTATGTAGGAAAATAGCAAGCTCACCGTATAACAAATTTTATTAATATTAAATTAAGACGTTTTAGTTATAAATTTCATTTTCATATGTTACAAATTATTTATTATTTAGTATAATTATTTGTTTGAAAACTTATTTAATTGTTTTGTTACTAAATATTTATTCAAAAGTTGAGAATTTTTTATAATTGCTAAATAAAAAATTCATATGTTTTATTATATTCTGGAAGAATATTATCATCAACTCTATAACAATTAAGTATGGAGATAAATATATCTCTAAAAAAATAATCTAATCATGTTTTAAAACTACAAGAAATATAAGTTTTGTTATCTTCTTCTTTATCATAATTTTTTCAACAAAAATTTTATAAGAATATTTAAATAACTATTTAAAAAATACACACAAAAAATAGACAAAAATTTGATAATATATATATATATATATATTTTTAAAAGTATTATTGATTGTTGACAAAAGAATCATAAAAAATATACTTAACAAAAAGTTACAAAATTTTAAGGATAAAAATATCTCATTTTGCTAATTATGCTTGCAAAATACTGCATTAAAATTTAATTTTTAAAATATTTTTTGAGAATACATATTTAATTATTGATATTTTTGTTGCTTTTTTAAATTATTTGAGAATATTTTTATTAATAACAAAAATAGAGATAATAAATATAGATCAGAAAACAGAGATAATAAATATATATCAAAAAAATAGAGATAATAGATATAGATCAAGAAATAGAGATAACAGATATAGATCGAAAAACAGAGATAACAGATATAGATCGAAAAATAAAGATATAGATTGTTTTTTTTTTTGGAAAGGAAGTGTGTGCGAGTTGTTTATTTCAAGAATAGGTTGGATCGAACTAACTGCACTTTTTTCTTTATATATATAAATAGAAAAAAGTGCATGAGATATAAATCAGAAAATAGAGATAACAGATATAGATCGAAAAACAAAAATAACAGGTATAGATAAAAAAATAGAGATAAGATCGAAAAACAGAGATAACAAATATAGATCAGAAAATAGAGATGATAGATATAAATAAAAAAGAGATAATAGATATAGATCGGCATTTTTTAGGCCATAATGATTTATTATACTATCTTTGTTTATGAAGATGCAGGTAAGTTTGTCTCGTTAAAACTTCTTCAAGCAAAACTCTTTTTGGAAAAAATCTTGTGAGTAGGAAAAAGAGTACAAGCATATCCCTGTCTTTTAGTTATAATATTGCTTTAAAGAAGAAATATTTCAAGAGTTAGGTAGCATTGTACCATCTAGAGATTCGAAAGATTTTTATTTCTCATTTCTCCACACACGGTGTCAATTGTTCTGGTAGAGGTTGACCGGTGTATAACTCGTCTGTCGATAAATACTTGTAAGCTTTCCGTCAGGATGAGGTATACGTCACCAATGAAAGAACAATGACGTCGATACTTGCAAAAGACACTTCGACAATTAGTGTTATGTACGTGTCACTCCAAAATAAATTTAAAAAATATCTATAAATTTATATGGATTTACATTTTTATCATAGAAGGACACTTAATAAGATTATCCATATTGGTAAACACCTAAATAAGATCCATTCTGATTTAAAGTTTTCGGCTGTTTATGTTCTCTTTGGGATATAAACCTTATCGAGCTATAAAGTATAAACTGCCTTTTTTTTGTGTGTGTATTATAAGTTTATAACCCCCATGTTTATTACTTAGATGCCTTGCGTTTCATTTTGTGTTTTATGGACGAGGATGCGTGTTTGGTGTCGAGTTTTTGGTCGTTATTTTGTTTTTTCTATTATAAAATGCAACCGGAGCGGTTACGTAGAAGCCCAAAGGCCCAAACTAGACACACTAAAAAGTAAAAACTGAGAGCAGTCTAGTCTGGTCCATCACCGTCCCACAACTGCCAGTCTGCCACAGCCTGCGCACTAACTGTCTGTGACACAGCCCACTATGCTCCCTCCCTCAACGCCCTGTCACTGTCCCAAAACCCACGAACACACCCGCCACGCTCACAAGTCACAACCACCACCACCATCACCGTTCACCACCACCACAACACCAAATGTCAACCCCCAAAGTCACCCACCCAATTCACTTAGTAATAATAACACCTCAACACCAAACAAACATAACCACCCCAACCCCAAACTCACGCAGCCAAATACCCTAACCAACCATAAATAACTCGTAAGTCACAACCCTAACACACAATTCACATCACCAATGGCCTCCTCACCCACACCCACACCCACACCCACACCCTCATCTCCAAAACTAATTGCTCCAATTACCACCATAACCGCTACCACAACCACAACCACAACAACAAACACCACAAACGACGCCGTTTCGCCCACCAAGAAACCCCAACCGATTCCATGGACTCACCAGGAGACCGTTAACCTGATCAGGGCGTACCAGGAGAAATGGTACGCCTTGAAGCGCGGCCCGCTCCGGGCCAACCAGTGGGAAGAGGTCGCCGTCGTCGTCGCCGCCCGCTGCGGCTACGACTTTAACCATCCTTGCAAGTCCGCCGTCCAGTGTCGCCACAAGATGGAGAAGCTCCGCCAGCGCCACCGAGCCGAGAAGAAGCAACATCTTCTCACCACCTCCCGCGTCCCTGCCCGTGCCACGTGGCAGTATTATGGCCTTATGGATGAGCTGGAGCGTGGCCCAATGCCGATCTCCGCCCGGCCCATAACCTCCATGGCGCCTACGGGCGGCAACGACGAGTACGGTAATTACGGAAGTTTCGATCAAAATGACGATGATTTCATTGAGGAAAATGAAGAAAGGGAAAATTATATAAAATCAAAGAGTATTAATTATCTTCTTAGCAAGAAACCCTCAATGAACAAGTGTAGTGGGATTTTGAGGGATCGTGTTCCAAAAGGATTGTGGAGATTTGATGATGCTGACTATGATGATGATGATGTTAATTATCTTGATGATGATGATGATGATGATGATGATGATGGTAATTGTGGTGGTGGTGGTGGTGACGAGAGAGGAGTGGTAATGGTGGATGAGAGGGCTTTGGTTTCGGGTTTGAGTACAGAGATAAAAGACTTCACTGAGAGGTTCATTGGGATGGAGAATTTGAAGATGAGGATCGTGAAGGAAACTGAGAGGCGGAGGTTGGAGATGGAGAACAGGCGGATGGAGATGATCCTTGAGTCGCGGCAGCGGACCATTGATTCGATTGGGAGGGTGTTCGGGTCATCCAAGAGACTCAAGATGAGTGAAGGAAGCTGAAGGTTTCATCTCATTTTTTTAGTCTTTTGATTTTTTAGTGCCAGTTAAATTTTTTTGTCCTTGTCACTATATCTTGTTATAGACTTATAGGATCATTTACTTGAGTGCCCAGGAAGAGGCTAGCTTTGCAATTAGTGCATTGTTCTTCATGCAGAGTTGTTTTCCACTACTGTAAGAATTTAGCTCCTAAGGATGGTTGATTAGTCTGCACAATGTGCAATATAATTATATCATCATGATGAAAATAAAAATAGTAAATAATAAATCTTTTTGCATAGCTTGCTGTTAGTTAATTGTTATTATTTATATTTTTTCCGTGGTTGCTCAAAGTTCTCATGTTTTTGGGTATGAGTTGGTTATAGTGACCTAATGTGGAAAGACTGTTTTGCTGCTTTTGCTGTGGTTGCCGTTGTTAGTTATAGCACAAGTAGCATTAGTTTCTCTTCGGCATTTTCCTTTGTTACACATTGATCATGATCTTCAACGTATGCATGTTTCATTTGTTTTGTTTGGAGAAAATCTTTGATGAATGAAAGACTAGAAGCATGAATATTGCAAAGTAAAAGTTTCGCTAAACGAACACTTACTGTGTTCTGTCATTGTTGTAAATTTTCTTATTTTCATTTGTAGACAATTCATACAATAGCTTAAGCTGTTAGTTAGTTAGCTGCATGCATGGGATGGGAATAATAAATAACATATTTCATTGGCGGTTGGTTACTTGGTTTTAAAATGAAGATATGAAGTTGTACTTGATTTGTATATATATTATATATACTGGTTTTACACCTTTTTGGTTTCACTAAGAAATGACTAAATTGGCATTTGATTGAGTGCCTTTGTACACGTATAGTTCTAATATGGTAACTACTATCAACAAAAAAGTACTTTTCTCATCATTTGGGAGAATTAGCTTCCTTTTTAAAAAGGCTCTAGAAAGAGTTACACAACAGCAGAGCTTGTTTCTAAGCTTAAATATGTGTGTGCCGGCTGATGCTAATTTTTGAAATATGTTTGTCTGAAAATAGCTATACAGAAGAAGATCCTTCATCAACACTTTCTTTATGTAGGGGATGCTCCAAGATATGCTTCAATCCCTCTACAACCCATTTGGTGTAGTTCTTCATTTTTGGAATTGTTTTATGACTGAAATAGTGTGATAAAGCAATTATTGTCTCTTAGCCTTGGTGTAATGGAATCCTTTAGTTAAACAGTACTTGGATGATCTTCTGGTAGCATCATTAATACACGTTAGAGTATCTTATTTTGGGTACAATCAAGTTAAAGAATGTTGTATTGTATGGTAAATTTTGGCCATAGTAGTGATTTCAAAGTAGACCTCCTTTTCTATTGCAAAGTATAACTTTTTTAGTGAAGAAGCTTACTCAGGTTTCAAGATGTAATGTTAGTCCAATCAGATATACAGTTTTTTCTTTTTTCTTTTTTGGTACAGAGGTGGTTATATAAAAATATATATTCTTTGTATTGTTTGTGATCAAATTTTTCCTATATAGGCGTGCGGTGCCCTAAAGCAAGATCTCATTGGAATTTGCATGAGACTCTTGCATTTGCCTTATGAACTTGGAATTTAGATCTTCTAAAGTGGGGAGATTAATAAAATGATCAAGTGAGGGGTTAATCACCATTCAATTTGTAACTCTCATTGTATGTGAGTCTCATTATCTTTATTTAAGAGTGATTAATTTCTAACTTTATTACTTTATCAACTCCTTATCTTTATTTATGAGTGATTAATTTCTCACTTTATTACTTTATCAACTCCCTCGTATTAGAAGATCTTAAACCATCAACTTGCATGAGTTTTTCTTACAAACTTCAAGTTTTGCTAGTTCGAAAAAAAGAATAAAATCTCAGAGGGATCACACGAAGCAAAGATCCTATGGTAAAAGCAGATCTTTTTGCCGTGCTTTGGTAGTTTGGTGTATTTAGTTGGAAAGGAACTCCAGGGATTTCTACAATTCTTTTTCAACTGTTGGTTTTATTTGGGATAAGAAACACTGCTGGCTTCCCTTTGAGTTCAACAATCAGCATTTGGTCTCTTCGAGGGTGTTTTGTTATCTGAGATTCAAAGGAACGGGCATGCTTTGTTATATGGTCTAATACACTAATCCATTTGGTCTTAAGCCATGTACTATTTGGTCTTAAGCCATGTACTTTGTATCTTAATAAGTCATCGCAAACATATATAGAGTAAATTAACAAATCAGTACTTGAAAATTTTTTATGTGGACAAAATAACTTTAAAAATGCAAAATAAAAGAATTCTTCAAAAGATTATTAAGTTTGACAAAAATAATTAAATATTAACTGATTATATTTTCATTAACGAAAAATATTTACGTAACTAGTAAAATAAAGGACATGATAAATTCAGCTAACAATATAATTACCTGGCATTCTTAGTTAAAATAAAGAGTGATGCTACACATACAAATTTTTTTGACAATTAAATTTAATTAAGTTGGTTCAAACCCAACAAAAATTAGCTTTATTATTAGCGCGTGTGAACACGCTACTTTTTGATATCCCGATTCTTCTTTCCATTCTTCTTCTTCTTCTCCTTCGTGTTCTTTCTTCTTCTTTACATATTTTCATGTCATCGTCGTTTTTTATTGCTTTGCTATTGTTGTATATTTTTTTTCTTTTCTTTTTCCTCTTCTTGATGATTTTTGCAACATTATATGTCTTCTTTCTTATCTGATTTTTTTTCTTTTTTTCTTGTTTTTATTCTTGTTATGAAGGTAAAACAAAAGAATTATGAGAAGTTGAAACAAAAGAAATGATGATGATGATAACGAAGAAGGGAAGGATGAGTTTTGAGTTATGCAAAATTTATCAGAAAAAAACACCGAAATTTTTTTACCATGACACATAAATTTTTGAGTTACACTTATTGGATTGAATTTTTGCCATAAATAAAAATAACACCAAAATTTCATAATTTTAACATCAAAATTTTGTTACAAAATACAGAAATCTCTTTTTTAATGCCACATTTTCTTTTGATTTTTTTTTCTTTCTTTCTTTTCTTTTACTTTTACATCTTCTTTTAAGAATATTGCTTCTTATATTAGATTTAAATGAACATGTATTGCAATCTTATTTAGTTGAATGAATGTAGATTCACACCTATTGGATTAAATTCTTGCTAGAAACAAAAATAAGAGTGAACTACCAATCCAGTCCTTGTCCATTTCTCAAAATGACAACGCGACCCTTCAAGATAAAAATGATCCACTTCGGGCTCGGTCCTCCTCTATTTTCGTGACACATCGCGGTCCCTGTGGGTATTTTTCCGTCAATTATGAACGGAAAATATTGACGTGTCAAGTTCAAAAATGGACAAGAACCTATCTTTTTGAGAGAGCCTGTGACAGAGATGAATGGACGACACTCGCTGGCTCTCTGGCTCTCTCAGGCTCTCATTCTCTCCGGCATGGAGGAGGAAGAATGGAAGATGGAAGTGAGTTGTGGGTAAGTGGATGACCGCGTGAAAGGGAAAGAAAGTTAGGGATTTGGACTCTTTTATTACTAGGTTAAAGGAAAAACTAGTAAAAAGAAGCACTACTGAACACCTTCTTCGGTTCGGTTTGTTTCGGTTCGATTTCTACCAAGTCAACTAAAAATCGAACTAAACTGATCGGTTTAATTCGATAAAACTAAAAAATCGATTTTTATTTTTCATTCGATTATTGTAAATTTCGGTTCAGTTTTACGGTAATTTTCTGTCCGGTTTGGTAACTTACACCCCTAGTTGCATGCCCTCTTCTTGCCTTGTTTGCTGGTTCCTAGAACTTGGCCCAGCTTGCCACACCCTAGGGTGGCGTTGCATGCCATCTTCCATGGTTCTCCCAGGGCTTCTCTGATTGTTCCTCCTTTTCTTCGGCCTTGCCTACAATTTTTCAACAATCTCTTAGACATATCAAAGCTCAAGGCAACTCCACAAAAAAATCAATTAAGTCGCAATAGTCTCAATTATAATGAAAAACTCACTAACCTTATTCAAAGAAATAATAAAGAAAAATAACTAAAGATGCTCATGCATCACATGTGAATCGGAGAAACTTTACTTACTATTATTTGCAACAAGAAACACTTTTAAATGAAGAGAATGAATGTTCTCTTGAATTTCAATTAATTTTTTCTCTATCCACATTCATTTCGATCAAAGACTCTGTCAACAACTATAAAGAAGAGCCTTTGAAGCTTTCAACAATACGCTTTTCTCCTCGTTGATATCTTTGTAGGGAATTTTCTCCAAAAAATAATCTCCTACAACAACACTAAAATTGGTTAATAATATAAAAGTAACGTAAAAATAACATCAAAATTTGATAGAATAGATTACAAAAGGAATTGTTACCAGATGCATTTAAATTGAGGGCATTTTTTATCTTGGCTGGGGTGATCTTGATTTATTTATACTGCGGGTCCAGTTGAACTTTTATATAAATAAAAGGAATGAGCTAGTTCTTTCAAAAGCTTGTATGTAACATTTAAGTTTGGAATATGTCTTAGAGCATCAAATTCCAATTCATCCACAAGAATTTTCTTTTCTTCACTCATTTTGCTTAATATTTCTAATATTGTTCCTGTTGAGCACTGCAAATCATGAGTTTCCTATAAATAAGGTTGAAAATGAGCCGAGCTGAGCCGAGCTAGACTACATTCAAGCTTGACTCACGAAAATTGAGTTTGGCTCACGACTGGACTCATTAACAATCAAGTCTATTTTGTAAGCTCGAGTTCGGCTCAACAAAAGCTCACGAACTGGCTCGAGCTCATGAGCTGGCTCAAATAATAAGAACATAATCTATAATTCTATATCAATAAATTATAACTTATATATGTTAAAAAATATTTAAAAGAGATCAATTTTATATATTATCTATCTATTAATTATAGATTTTTTATTTATATCCTATATCAAAATTATATATAAAAATGACTATAAAATTTTAAATAATTAAGAACATTAATATATATATATATATGTCAAATTATATATATATATATAATCGAGGCAGCTCACGAGCTAATGAGCTGAGCTTATTCAAGTTCAAACTCGACTTATTTAATTTATGAGCTCAATTTCAAGTTAAGTTCGGCTCACTAGCTCACGAGTTTAGCTTATTAAGCTATTAACGAGTTGTGCTCGAGCTAACTCATGAGCTGGCTTGACTCACTTCCAACCCTACCTGTAAACAATTGAAAATTATTTTATATAGATTTTTATACAATAAAAATGGAGTTGTTTTAACATGTATATGCTTACATCATATGTTGGTACCTTCTTCTTTGAGATGCTCTTCTTAGCAACTTTTTTCATTGTCACTTTGACGGTAAGGAATAAAAAATTTGGTTAATTAGTAACAGCACAATATTTATATCTAAAATGCATCAAAATTACTTAAGATGACGATACATAAACTCAATTCAAAACAAGCACACAAATGAGATTCAATCATCCACAAAAACCTATGCATGTAAATTTTAAATTAAAAAAAGTCATCAATACGACTTAAATAACACCAAAAGCATTACAACTCTCTTGCATGAACTAATTACACCAAATTCAAGTCATGGGACTAAGAACACCTCATTTAAATCTAAAATGCACCGAAATTAAATAATGATGATGACACACAAACTCAATTCAAAATAAGCACAAAAACAAGATTCAATCATCCACAAAACACACATCCATGTAAATTTTAAATCTAGAAGAATCATCAATATAGCTTAAATGATACCAGAAGCACTACAACTATTTTGCATGAACTAATTACACCAAATCCAAGTTAATGAGACAAAGTGCATCTTATTTAAATCCAAAATTCACGGAAATGACTTAATGATGACGATGCACAAACTCAATTCAAAACAAGCACATAAATAAGATTCAATCATCCACAGAAAATACATGCACGTAAATTTTAAATCTAGAAAAGTCATCAATATGAGGTACATAAACACCGACCTAGCATAATTATCACAAAATAAACACTATAAAAAAATTCCATTCATAATTTCTACTTTATCGTGAGAACACAAATTGAATATATTAAATACATAAAAATATGACTATTTAGTATTTCTCAACAATAAATGCGAGAGAGAAAGGAAAAACAGAATAGAAATGCATGATTTAGGTTTTGATTACCTTCAATAATGCTTTTACGGTGTTTTTTGTTGAAGATGTGAACCTAGCGCTGATAGTTTCTTTGAGTTTTTGCAGAGATTTTTGAGAGAAGAGTCGTTTGAAATTTCTGTTATAAGGTTATGATGAGTTTAAAAATTGTTTTTTCTACAAGAGAGTATGACATGCAAAACGTTAGTGAAGAGCATAGTTCTGAAAAATAAGCCGGACCGGCCGGTTCAATTAAGTTAACCGGAAATTGGTCACCAAGCCGCTTCATATGAGCCTATAAACCGTCTGACAGAAAACCGGTTACAGAACTGGTCGAATCGGTGGTTAACCGGTGAACTGGTAGAACCGTCCGATTTTTTAGAGGGTTTTCAGTTCGAAAATAAACCCTCCAAACAATGCCGTTTTATCCTTTTTTTTAAAGAAAAAGAAAAAGCAAAAAACGGCAATACTGAAGTCTGAACCCTAAAGACCTAAATCAATCCCCGTAAGGCCGTAACCATCTTCTTCACAAACTTATCTCTCCTCTCTTCTCTAAGAATCGCGCAGCCACCAATCGCACCGCCACCGCAGCCCGCCACCACCGCATCCCGCAACCACCACAGCGACGGGTTTGACAACCACAGCCCCACCGCGTCGTTGTCATCACGGAGCTCGCCTTCTTTGTGTTCGCCGGTGTCACGTCCTCTGTCGTCGCCGTTGCTCGCCGCCGGTAAGTAATACCCTGTTCCATGTTTTGCACTTTGCAGCCATCTCCTCGGCATCTGCTTCCTGCTCTGTTCCATGTTTTTGATTTTCTGTTCAAGCGTTTATGATTTTTTGCAGAAGTTATTGTTTTTTGAGGTTATTAATTTATTTTTTGCTGAGGTTATTTTTTTCTGTTCTGATTTTTGTTCAAGTGTTCATGATTTGTTTTTGCTGGGTTAGTACTTGTTTGCTGAGGTTATTAATTTATTTGTTATTCTATTCATGATTTTGTTGCTGAGGTTATTGTTTGCTGGTTTAGTAAGTGTTTGCTAAGGTTATTAATTTATTTGTTATTCTATTCATGATTTGGTTGCTGAGGTTATTGTTTGCTGGTTTAGTATTTATTTGCTGAGGTTATTGATTGCTGGTTTAGTTTTATTGTGGGGTTGGCTGAGTTAATTTTGTTCATAATTTTCTGTAGGGTTTGCTGATTTTACTAGGGAGTTTGCTGATTTAAGTTTTATTGTGGAATTTGTGGAGTTTGCTGAGTTTTACTAGTGTAGACGAGGTTTCTATCAACTTTGAGAGGAACAAGAGCAAGGTATTGATCAGAGTTTAGGCTTCTGAGTTTTTTGTTGAGATTCTGTGCAAAAGCTGAGGCATTTGTAGCAGGAAGTTGAAGTTGAGGAAGAGAAGGGATCAGTGTTTGAGATGCCTTTGTATTGGAATATAGCTGTGGTGGTTTTGTTGTCAACTGAGATTGGAGCATCCATAAAGACCCTTTGTAGCCATGAAGTACTTGCTTGGAACAATGTTGGCATGGACTAAAACATGTGGTTTGTCCTAGTCCAATTAGTATGAAACTTGTGGTGAAGGGTTATGTTAAATTTTGATGGATGATAGTTGATGGTGTTTTATTAAATTTTCTGAAATAATTTTATTGATGATTGATTATGTTTTTTTAAATATTTGAAATTATATATTTAATTTTTAATAATTTTATTTAATATTTAATTAAACTGGTTGAACTCTGATCGAACCACTAAACCAGTGAATCAGTCATTTTACCGGTTTATTGACCGGTTCGGTTCCGTAACCTTGGTGAAGAGTTAGCATGTGTGTAACACTTTTTCACTAATAAAATTGATTTTTGTTAGGCATAGACTAATTTATTTAAATTTAACTGCCAACAAGATTTGAATGTGTAGCATAACTATTTTTAAAAAATTTAGAGATTATATTTTGATGCAAATATTTTTAATCATTGTTAGAAAAATAAGAACTTTTTATCCTTAAAATTTAATAATTTTATGTGCAAGTGAATTTTTTAAAAAGTATTTTTTGTAAATTACTAAAAAAAAATTAAAAACTAATTTTTTGTATACTTTTTAAATATTTATTCAAATATTGATAAAAATTAAGATCAAATAAATATTATAGGGAGGTTTGTTAAATATAAATTTTTTTCTATCACTTATAAAAATATAATAATAATTAATTATTTTTGTTATATTATCAAATTATTCAAAAACTGCTTCAAGAATTAAATTTTTTGCATATTAAATTAGTAGTTAATTATTTATTTATTTATTAGTAAATACTCATATAAATTGTTTCTATGTGAAATTAAATATTAACTTCGTTAGATAATTTAGATTTTGTTTGGGTAAATAACTTAATTAAATTCTTTTTAAAAAAATAATTTAAACAATAAATAATTATATTAAAAATAGCTCATAAATAAAGGCCTTAATAAAAAATTTTAGTTATCATATTTTCGATTAGAATATTATTAGAAGGTTAGTAATATTTGTAATTAATAGCTATTAATTAATTATTAATAATAATTTAATAGTGTGAAATTAGTGTGAAATTTTATTCAATAACTTATTTTTTTCTGTTAATTACATAATGGCCAAAATACAATAAAAGATGGTCATAGACTTTTCGTTTCGATTATTAACTTGTATGAGTTTCCACCTTATTTAGTTATTGGTGCTATAAAGTTGTGTGTTGTGTTCAATTGTGTAGTAGCTTCCGGTGGAGGTTGAGACGGCAACGACGACGAATCGGCAGTGCCTAGCAGCCAGAGGGAACACCGGAGTTTGCAAGCCTGAACGTGCTAACAGATTCCACTGTGACTAAAGTGGAGAAAAGAAGAAATCTTATTTAGTTTCCCAATTAGTTGGTCTGTTTGCCCATTCTTTCTGGCTCTCTACCGGAGACAGCCAACAGCCACTCGCTGGGTGCAACGGGCGGGTGGAACAGCCATGTCAGTGGCGGTTCTTCTTGTTCAAAGTGAGCAAAACTTCTCTCTTTTATTAACGGTTCCACGATGTTTGTGTTCATCTCTGAATGTGGTTCTTTGCTAAAATTATGCAAAAGGGAAAAAAAAATCTAAAATTGCAAAATGAGGCATTTGAGAGAGCAAAAAGAAAGCTAATTATTGAGAGTGATAAAGCAGTTTATGGTTTTCTCTTTTGGGGTGTCCATTGATATAATTTTGTTGTTTAGAAGTGTAAAACTGTAAATTTCATTACTTGCTTTGTGAAATGTTGAGCATGTATGGTATGGTGTTCTCCTTGGTTTCCTTGCTGCTGCAAGATGTCACTCAGAATGTGTATTGCTCCGTTTTCTTGGTGGATATTCCAACCACTAAAATGTTACTTGCTGCAATATGTTGTTCGATGGAATGCAATTCAAACAAACCTCAATGATACTAAGTGCAATTTACTCAAAAGTCTTTTATATTATCATAAGCAAGTCTTTTTATTTGTGTAATCTAATCAAATAATTTTATGGAAAAGTCTAGGGGATCAGCAACTTTATTGAATTTTGGCCAGCATATAACTAGCAGAGAAATGTGAGCCACTGGATGAAATCTCACATCAATCTCACACCATTAAATCATCATTTATGGTTATTTGATGGCTACCAATCACAAAAGATGATGGCCCCCTAGCATTGCTCTTTATTGTGTAATCTTTTAAGAAGTGAGGATAAAAATTTAAATTCTTTTATTATTACATTAATATAATTAACTAAGGAGGAGTGCTGGCGCCAGCAGATTTTGTTATTTGTAGCCATTAATTAGCCATTATTAGTGTTTTTAATGGTGTGAGATAATGGTGTGGAATTACTTTTTTTTTTTTACTGGTTAAGTGGTGGCCAGATTTTAATAAAAAATGCTGCCCCTCTAGACTTTCTTTTAACTAAATACATAACATGATGCGTTTTTTACCCTGGATGTGTGTATGATTTTCAGGGGTATAAAATTCAACGAGTTAGTTCTCGCTTCCAATTCCTCTCAACAGGATACAATCCCCCCATGCACACTGCCCATTCAACTGCTTGCCTCTCCAAGCTTGTAACATCCTATGATTCCATCGCTATGAGAAGTCTTATGGTATTTCAAGGCATGGAAGGGTGTTTGGCCTTTCTCAATAGAAGAATGAGGTATGGTGCATTGTTTAATGTTAAGCTTAGGATAAGTATGTATATGAAAGTTGAAAACTCATGGTTTGACTTGATGCTACCTTTACTTTGCTGCAGGTGTAGTAGTTTTCTCTCTTTAAAATTTTCGAAAATATGTTATCGACAAAAGCATAAGTTGGCACAGGGGAAGTCTCCACAGATAGACCAACATGGTATAAAAAGCAGTTCAAAGTTTCATAATAAGGTAAATGAATGCTTGTGCACGCAACTGTCTGTCAATTTAGGTGATGAATTTTATTGCGTTCGATTGATGTTTTTGTTCCTGCCTTTTGAATCTTGAGTACTTTTTGCTTTCCATTATTAATGATCAAGATTTCTTATTGCTTGTTGTCTTGAAGTGTTCTAGTTATTAGATAGGGTTTAGGTAAACATTGATGTTAAATCTGGCAATATCTGTGGTTGTTCATTTCTTTTAATTTCATAATCGTGTTTGTGATGTTCAAATTATTACATAAACCATTGTGAATGATATAATTGATTTGCTTATATATTTTGGATAAGTCAAACTGGAGGTCTTTTTGTCCATGTTGTTTCACTTCATCAAATATATATTTCTATTAATTGGAATGATTAGTAGATTTAAATATATCAAACAACAGCATAGCGCCATAGCCTTTTCCCACAAGGCAGGGGATTCCAATTTCTTCATTTAGTCACATGTACTATTGCATTAACTGTTGCTGGAAGTTCATGTTCTTATTTTGGTGATCTTCATTCTTTTACAAATTTTATGTCATTGATAAAATCCATGTGTATGTAATAGTGAATTCATTTGAAAGCTTGACCAGATAAGAATGTTTTGATAATTTGTTTATACGTGTTATCTTTGAATAAACTCATTATTGGTACAGGTATTCGCTATAATGGATTATAACCTTCCAAATCTAACTGGCAATGGAAGTGGGATAAAAAAATCTGAAATGAACAAAAATGATGCTTCAGATGATATTGACATCTCCTTGATATGTAAGAAATTTCCATCAATTACTTTGGGTAGTGCTTCTCCAGTGGATCTGTATGATGGGACCACATTATACTCTGAAAAGGCAGGCATTATATCGGCAGAAGATCTCGAAGAATATTTTGCTGATTCTTCGGAGGGAAGGTGGGTGCAAAATACTGTCCCTGAGACATGGCCTTCTTTGTACTTTAATGATTCTAGTGTATCAGCATCTGAGTTAAGTAAAGAAGATTCTCATACATGTCATTCAATGTCACCAACATATGAAGAAAAATTGGATCATCAAGTCATGGAGGAAGATTCTCAAAATAAAGTGGGGCAGCAGTCACAATCTAATCTTACACCTAGAGAGTTATTTCTTGACAAATCCTTAAACTACTTACCTGGATTGAGTAAGAGGCATTATCGACAGCTAGATGACTGTGGGTTCCACACGGTGGGTTACTTAAACTGTTGAATTTGGAAAGCTAGTAGTTCTTTGGACTTTTTTTTATGCTAAGATAATTTAAATTCACATTAGTGTCATTCTTTACATGTAGTTACGGAAATTGCTGCAACATTTCCCTCGATCGTATGCTAATCTGCAAAATGCACATGCCAAAATTGATGACGGGCAGTATTTAATTTTTGTTGGAAAAGTATTATCTTCAAGGTGACTATCCTCTATTTCATTTCTTCATCACATTTATGCTTGTTTGCATTCTTTTATCTTGGCATCAGCAGTTTAGGTGTTTGCTTTATTAGTTGAATCAGGCTAGCTACATGACTTTGCTAACTATCAAGCTTTGCAAATACTGAAAGTGATCTTACACAGCCATAATGTATAATGAAGCAAAGTTTGATGATGAATAATAATATTAAAGACGAGTCTGGGATGGGTGTAGATACATTTGTCATTATTAAAATTTTTATTTTTTTGTTGTCTTTCAAGAAGCCCTTATTGTGCTTGCTAGAGTAGATGCATATTGAGAACATGGGAAATAGATAATGAGTTTCGTTTAAGTTCCTATCATAAGGAAAATGGGTTGCATATTATCTTCCATCTTTCCTTTTATCTGGTATCAAGCATGTCTGAAATAATTTTGTTCCATCTCACTTTGCACTTGTACAACCAACATTCTTAGTTAGCACATACATATAATTATTATAGGAGTAAAAGTTCAACTGTAACAGTACCATTATTAAATCATTACAGTCCTCTCTTACCTTCAATGTTGCCAAAGCTATTTTTGATATGCAATAATCACATATGAACCAACATAAGCTGGGAGACATTGGATGCTCTCTTCTCTCTTCATTGGATGCTCTCTTCTCTCTCCATTGGATGCTCTCTTCTCTCTCCATCCCTTTTCTACTTGAGAGGCTTGTGATCCTTCATTTCGGAAATTAGTTAACTTGATTCCTTGATTGTACTTTGCTAGTTAATAATGCTCAAACTTTTAGATCATTATTTTCATTACTCCTACATTGTGTTCTGCATGTTCCCATGATGTGAATCTGCATAAAAATGGCAATTTGTAAAAAGATTGAATCAGGTAGGTATTGACATGATTTAATATCACTTTTGCAGGGGAGTCAGAGCTAATTGTTCATTTTCATTTCTTGAGGTGATTGTGGGTTGTCAGGTTGCAGAGAATGAATCAGTTTCAGAGCATGTGACTGGCAATGCTATTGGTGGGCAAGAGAAGACAATTTACTTGCATCTAAAGAAATTTTTTCGTGGCACACGTTTTACTTTTAAACCTTTTCTTAAAAGTCTTGAAGAAAAGTATCAAGTGGGAGATATAGCATGTGTTAGTGGCAAGGTGAGTTTGTCAACTACCAAGCAACACCAAAGTATCCTTATCCATATAATGCTTTAAAAGAATGGGGTTTGTTAGCTGTAATTGTGTTTGGTATTATACAAATTGAGCTATTTGTGCTGTGGCTTGGGTTTGGTGTCGGTTAAGCTCTTAAATAGGTTTCCATACAACTTAGGATAGGTTGAGCTAAACCCTTGACCTCTCTCTTTTTGAGACCATGTTTGTTAGGGATCCATGGAACCTAACCACCTCGTCGATGAAAATTGCCGCCACCTCTCTAGCTTTGTATGGTGGGGAAGGTGTATAAAGAGGGCATATCTGGTGAGGTGATCCACAACGATATTGTTAATAAAATCAACCCCATAAGCATCATGAATCCATAGGCATGGTTGTGGATGCAATAACTCAACAAATGTCTGATGTCTAAGGCCAAAGATGATAGAGATTCTATCCCATCCCTGGTGAAATTGCCTGAAGACTTCTGCATGTACTTCCTACATGGGGAAATAAGTATATTCTTCCTTCCATTGGTACCAATCATGTTCTCTCCCATGTAAAATTCCCATCCCCATTTCCAACTTTTGTTGCATCTCACTTTGTTAACCTTGAAATATCTCTTCACTCTACTTACCAGCATGCTCACCTGAAAATACAAGAAACTCTGTTCCCAAGCCCCTCACATGAAAATAGGGTAACCTTCTAGCTTAGCACTACTACCTATGTTATGGTGTGTCATGCCCTATATTTGTAATATTTCAAATTTATATTTTGTTGGTAAGTTTGCTTTTCCTTATTTGAACAATGATAAACCCTTTTTCTTCATCCCGTTTTATTTTTATTTAGAGTTTTGTAACACCAGATATAATTGTTGGCTTTTAACGTAGGTCAGGACTATGCGTGCTAAAGATCATTATGAGATGAGAGAGTACAATATTGATGTTCTTGGTGATGGAAATGATTTCTCCTTTTGTGTTAAAGAGAGACCCTATCCTATTTACCCTTCAAAGGGTCGTCTGAAACCAACTCTTCTCAGGGACATTATTGCAAGGTTTGTGCTTCAAATGCTTGTTACAATCTTATCCTTAAAAGTTATTTTTTGGTAAGCAATATATACTTATTCTTCCGTAAAAAATTATTAACAATAAAAGGAAAAGATACAAATATAGAAGATCAAGTATTTTAAGAAACAGTAATCAAAAGAACACTAGTAGGTCTCAAAAGATTGAGCCATATAAATCACATGCCTGTTATTGGTTTAGGTTGCTTCTGCTCAACAATTCATATACCAACTCTACCATTCCTATCGTAATTGAACTACTTATCATGTAGCTTTCTTGTTTTAAATAAAATCTTTCCTTAAACTTGTATGCCTAGCATTTTGACCAAGAAAATGTAGCATGAGCATCTATTTCTTTTTCTATTTTTCTCCTAAATTTTATCTAAGTTAGAAGTATGGTTTATTCCAATGTTCTATCCAAAGAAGTGACATTAAATGCTTTGTAACGATATGTTAAATGGAATAACATTTTATTTTCTTTTGTTGCAGAGCTTTACAAGCCTTACCTAGCAATATTGATCCAATTCCTGAAGACATAACAAAGCAATTTGGACTGTTAAGTCTTCATGATGTAAGCATTTGAATTCTTTATTCAATTAAAATGTATTATTTTGAGTTTGCTTAGCTGCCATACGAAAATCTGACTTTAGGCACCTCTAGGGATTTGATTTATATTCAGCAATGCCTTCTGATAAATTGTGTTATTGTTCTTTTATGGATAAAAAATTATCATATAGGAAAATAAATATAGAGAAAGATGAAACGTGATGTTGGGAGAGAGAAAAGCATGTGCTGAACCTGTGTATTCCAACTAAGGTTGAAAATATGGTTTATGTATTCTTGTACGGATTTTATGTAGTTTTGATAATAGGGTTTACAGTTTTCTCTATTTTCTGTATTTTATGTCGTCTTGTGCTGGTTTAGGTTTGGAAAGGAGTGTCATATGTTCTATGGTTTCTTTATTTGAAAAATAACAACTGGTAATTAGTTTCTGCTTTCTGATTTATTATGATCGCATCTGTTCTTCATATTTTGGTTTATTTGAAATTTATTAATGTTAACAATGTAGGCATATTTTGCAATCCATAAACCGAAAGATATAAATGAAGCTGATTTGGCCCGCAAGAGACTTATATTTGATGAATTTTTTTACCTGCAGGTGAGGAATATAGTTATATGTTTAACTTTATTTCCAGTATTATTAATGGGTAGTTCTAGAAGTATTCTCTTGTTTTGGTTACATTTACCTCTGGTTGTTTTCTACTTACAAGAAATAATATGTAAATAATTATTGCAGTCACTTGTAAGTTACTGTTATTCTTGGTGGGTGTGTAACACGGCATGTCCATACATATGGCTAAACATCTTTTCCATGCTTGAAATCCCATAATTAACCAGCTCTGCTTCTTTGCTCTTTGCCAGATAGTTTTTGCTCTCTATTTTGATTTCTTGTTATATTTCATTGCTTGCTGTATATGTTATTTTCCTTTTTTGGCTTTAACTTATTGTCTTTTGTCAGTTAGGACGCTTGTTCCAAATGCTGGAAGGTCTTGGTACACAAATAGAGAAGGATGGTTTGCTAGATAAATATAGAAGACCAGAAAGTAATGCTGTGTGTACAGAGGAATGGTCTGATCTCACGAAGAAATTTTTGGAAGCCCTTCCTTATTCTCTTACATCTAGTCAATTACATGCTATTTCAGAAATTATTTGGGATCTAAAAAGGCCAGTTCCCATGAATCGGCTACTGCAGGTTGTGATTTTGATTAGCTTGCTTTTGTATTTGAACAATATTATATCCCCTTATAACTGTTTCATTTTTCATTTGCTTCCTATCCTATTAACACATTTTAAGTACCTTTCCTCTTTTCAAGCTGGCATAAAACTGATTTAGGACAGCAGAGCAGTGTAATTATGCTTAGTTCCCTAGTTTCTATTCCATTTGTGTTGATATGTTCTGATTGGCTAGTTATTTTTGTTTTATCTCTGTAGTTAGGAAAATATTTACTTTCTGTACTTGGAGTGGCCTATTATGTTTTAGGAGGTTCATTGTCTTGACATATTTTCTCCTTTCAATATTTTCGCCTACACTGAATCCCCTCAAACCAACTGTTGATTTTAAGTTGATAGTTCATTGTCCCAATTTTGAAATGTAACATTCATTTTGAAAAATAAGTACATGTTAGACTATGAATGGTGTTTTCTTTTTTAAAATATTGTAATATCACATAATTCAACATACATTGATCAAGTTGTAGGAGTGTGTGTAGTGGTGTACAAGAATTATCATAGATTAAGTGGATTCTGATAGGAACTGAGATATAGCAGAATTACGGATTTTATTGATGAACTAGGGATTGTGAATCACAATCCCCTTTTTGACGTACATTCTTGGATCTAACCAACTCTAGAGAGGATTTCCCTCTCCTAGACTAACAAACTAAACAGATTTTTCTAACTGACTAGAAATAAACTAACCCCTAGTATTTATAGGCAGCAGCTAGGCCTAGCCCTACTGCTCCTAAACCTGCTAAACTAGATTAGGAGGGACAAACAAACCTGTTTCTACCATTACTCCCCCCTGGACAACCACCTTGTCCTCAAGGTGGATCTCCGGAAAGGAGCTCCAATTGCTCCACTGCATCCGGGACGGCTTCATGCTCCAACCAACCCTCCTCCTCAGCCTCAGGTCCCATAACCAGCAATTTGAATTCCTTGTTCTTGCACACATGCTCTGCTGAGAATGGTTTATTGCATAAAAAGCATTTGCCTCGTGCCCGTTTAGCTTTGTACTCCTCATTGCTAAGGTGCCGCACTCCCGGCCGTTTCGGAGGCTCCACCCCTGACTCCACACCCTTGCTTGCTGGAGCCGTCACTACCGTTGCGAGTGCCGTCTTGTTAGTAACGAAGTTGTGTCATCGGCTTACCCGCACTGTGGCCAAGAGCAGCCCGTGCCATGTTACGGTTCTCAACCTTCTGCACCAACACCATCAATTCATCTAGCGTTTGAAACAGAATCAACTTATACTCCTCACTAATCTCCAGTTTCAGCCCATTCAAGAACAGACCGATCAGAAAATTCGGATTGATCCTGCGCAAGGGACTTGCGTACATCTCAAATTGATTGATCTCGCGCAAGGGACGTTACAGATTGTTGAAGTTGAAACAGCTGACTTCGGTAAGGGATTACTGCGATCAATTTTAGATGTACGCAGGTCCCTTGCACGGGATCGATCTGAATTTCTTGATTGGTCTATTCTTGAACGGGCTGAAACTGGAGATTAGTGAGGAGTGCAAGTTATGTCCGTTTCAACGCTGAATGAATTGATGGCATTGGCGCAAAAGGTTGAGAACCGTAACATGGCACTGCGGGATGCGGGATGCTCTGGACGCAGTGCGGGTACGCCTATGACACAAAACTTCATTACTAACAAGAGGGTACTTGCAGTGGTGGCAACGTGTCCGGCAAGCAAGGGTGCAGAGTAGGGGTGGAGCCTCCGAAACGGCTGGGAGTGCAGCACCTTAGCAATGAGGAGTACAAAGCTAAACGGGCACAAGGCAAATGATTTTTCTGCAATAAACCATAGCAGCGCATGTGTGCAAGAACAAGGAATTCAAATTGCTGGTTATGGAACCTGAGGCTGAGGAGGAGGGTTGGTTGGAGCACGAAGCCGTCCCGGAGGCAGTGGAGCAATTGGAGCTCCTTTTCGGAGATCCACCTTGAGGACAAGGTGGTTGTCCCAGAGGGGGGTGGGGGGAGTAATGGTAGAAACAGGTTAGTTTGTTCCTTCTAAGCTAGTTTAGCAGGTTTAGGAGCAGTAAGGCTAGGCCTAGCTGCTGCCTATAAATACTAGAGGTTAGTTAGTTTCTGGTCAGTTAGAAAAGTCTGTTCAGTTTGTTAGTTTAGGAGAGGGAAATTCTCTCTAGAGTTGGTTAGATCCAACAGTGTATTTCAATAAAGGGAAATCACAATCCCTAGTTCATCAATAAAATCCCTAATTCTGCTATGTTTCAGTTCCTATCTGATTCCTTTCCTGATGGTGTACAAAGCTAGGGGTTCTCGAATACTGGAATATGAGAAAGGTTGATTCAGATAGCTTAGGAAAGGAACATCCTCAATCTCCAAGCATGTATTCATTGGTCACATAACTACAATATCTAATGAAAAGGTGAACAAATTTGTGCTAGAAAATAAGTAAAGACCACAATCTAATATGTAGATGTATTAAAGGAGCCTTGCCCATTCCTAATATGGCCTCACCCATCATCCTAGTTCCAACCAAATTAGAAAATTCTCTCTTCTTTCTAGCTTTGCCTATCCTTGCTGCAAAATCTGTTCTTCATGCTCCACTCTTGTTAATAGCTCTCTTTCTTCTTTCTCGTGTAGCTTAAGATGATATATTATTACCTAAGGTAGCATTACTAAGTGAATGAGAATCCATAACTGTAGTGTCGCCAACCTTTGGTGCAATAACAGCATCTATTATGTTAATTCTAAACAGAAGCCTTTCTTATTGATTTGCGGCACAGATTATTCACATCTGTTAATATCTTCTAACATTTTCAGGGTGATGTTGGATGCGGGAAAACTGTGGTAGCTTTTCTAGCATGTATGGAGGTTATTGGTTCTGGATTTCAGGTAGGTCACCTTTGTTCTTTTGCATCATACTTGTTAGATTTACACTGTATCACAATTTTGGTTGCTGGCTTTCTGTTACTTGTAGGGTTCTTCCTGTTTTGTTTATAATTTATAGAAAATTGTAATATTTAATACATGATAATATCTGGCCTTTTCTTCTGATAACTAGGCTGCTTTCATGGTTCCAACCGAGTTGCTTGCAATCCAGCATTATGAACACATGCTTACTTTGTTAGAAAACATTCATGAGGGAAACTGCAAACCAACCGTTGCTTTACTCACTGGTTCAACCCCACTGAAACAATCACGGATGATTCGCAAGGTTAGATTCTTTTTGGCTTTTCCAAATTCAATTTACTATGTGGTGATCCAAACCTTGTTGCTAAGTTTTTGAATTCTTATTAGTATATCTTGAGTTATGGTGTTGCAGGGTATCCAGGATGGGGAAATCTCAATGGTCATAGGAACCCACAGTTTAATAGCAGAAAAAGTGGAATTTTCAGCCTTACGTATTGCTGTGGTGGATGAGCAGCATCGCTTTGGTGTGATTCAAAGAGGAAGGTTTAATAGTAAGGTGGTTCAATTCTCACCGTTCTGGATTTTATGATGGTTATATTATGCGTACTTCTCTTCACAAATAACAACCACCCCCTTGAAACATTAAGAATTTACTAAGTAGGAGTGGTTTACAAGTTAGTATGGATATTATCCTTAATCAAATAGAATAGGAGGTGGTGTTGTTAATTACAAAACGATATATCATATCTTGAATACTCTCTCTAATTGGATTAAGCTATTAGGTAAAGACACATAAATCATTTTTATATTCAACAGCTTTTACCTTCATGGTTTAACGTTATTGTTGTGGTCTCCAAACCTTCTCTCAGTTATATGTATCTTCAATTTCGAGCGTGGAAGAAGCTGTTACAGATGGGTCCTCAAAGAGTGATGTTTATATGGCTCCTCATGTTCTTGCCATGTCTGCTACTCCTATCCCAAGGACACTTGCACTTGCTTTATATGGTGATATGTCTCTGACACAGGTACTTTTTGTCTCCGTTATTAGTATTCTCTCGATCACCCCGAACAATGACCCTTTTTCTTGAATTTGTTTGAAATATCTATAGACAATATTTATTCCTGTTAGATGGCGTTAGTAGATACCATTTACTGTGATGCGGCTATTCCACATGGAACAGGGTATCAGGCAACGTTAGTGACAGTTTAGCAGTTAATCTGGATTAGTCACAATCGATTGCAAACTTGCAACATATTTCATTGCGGACTATTCATATATTGTGTACTCTAACTTCTTGGAGTAGAGTTCACGTTCTCATCATAAATAAATTTTCAAACATCAGTTTGTCTTGTATTCTCTCTCCCGCATAAACATTTTGTTGCACCTTATCACTTCCTCGTACCAGTCCTATATTTCATCTTAATCTTATGAAGTTCATGGGCTTGGCTATTATATTTGGGATTTTAATCTCTGTTGTCAGTTTTGAAACTACTGTGGGGTTGTAATTGTAGTCAAGTCTTGATGATCAATTAAGGCTTGTCACTCTGCATTTTACTATTTGTTTTGGGAAGCTATTATTTCTAAACTGTGTTTGTATCATGTGATGCTGAGTATGGGGCTAAAAGATTTGTCAATCAGGTCTTACTTTTACTCTTACCTTATTCGTGTTAATGTTGTATATGTTTGGTATTCCCTTGAATTCATCCACAATTTTATTACCCAATGGAAGTGATATAAAATCGAGAAAGGGGCCTCTAGGAAAATGATATGTTGTCTTAGTTTTTGTGTAAAATTACTTTTTGTTGCAAACTTTAATATCTTTCCTTCTTTCATCATAGATAACTGACTTACCGCCAGGACGAATTCCTGTTGAAACGCATACCATTGAAGGAAATGCACATCTTATGTTATTTAATTTGTTTTCGCCGTTTTTGACCTTAGTTTTATAATTTATGGAATGAAATCTAGATGACGAAGCTTTAATAGACCTTTATCTGATAAGGTACTAGTGTCTACTTCATAGATGAAAACAAGTTCTTCCACACAATATGAAATCAGATCTTTCTTTTTTTGTTCACTCTAACACTATTGAGCTTTGCTATTGGTGCAAAATTTTCTGACAATGGATCCCATTAGTTTGGTTTAACTCCATTTGCTATCAAATATGCTTTATATCGCTGTAGTGTCCCATCTTAATCATACGTCTCATTAAACGCCTATTGCAGTGCACAAGACTCTGCTTTAGGCAGGTTAATTACATCCCAATTCTCCTTTTACCCAATTTTTTCATCTTCTCAACTACAAATTCCTTCAACTCTGGACTATTTAAGGTATCCTATATAGTCTCCAGAATTCTCACACTAGAAAAATGAGATGAAGTCATAGAATAAGGGTTTTCTTCCAAATCCCTAAAATGTTAACCCTTCACTAGCTCTATGATATACTATGATCTGGTCCACTATTTTTCAGAAGTGTTTCTTGTCATTTATATCACAATGCACCCTCAAGTGTATCCTATTTTCAATTAGTTGTAAAATACATTTTTATTTCGTATAACATAGGCATAATTGGTTTGATTACGACAGATGATGCTTGACGAGTTGGAAGATGGAGGGAAAGTTTATCTTGTGTATCCAATTATTGAACTTTCTGAGCAACTTCCTCAGCTTCGTGCTGCTTCTGCTGATCTTGAAGTTATATCAAGTCAATTTCAAGGATATAATTGTGGTTTATTACATGGAAAAATGAAAAGTGATGAAAAGGAAGAAACACTACAAAAGTTTAGAACTGGAGAACTGCAGATACTTCTTGCAACTCAAGTTATTGAGATTGGTGTTGATGTTCCAGATGCATCCATGATGGTTGTGATGAATTCTGAGAGGTTTGGAATAGCTCAATTACACCAACTCAGAGGACGAGTTGGACGTGGTACGAGAAGGTCAAAATGTATACTAGTAGCCTCAGCTGCTAGTAGCCTAAATCGCTTGAAAGTATTGGAGCAGTCATCGGATGGCTTTTATCTTGCCAATATGGATCTTATACTACGCGGACCTGGCGACTTGCTTGGCAAGAAACAATCTGGACATCTTCCAGAGTTTCCTATTGCTAGATTGGAAGCTGATGGAAATATTTTGCAAGATGCACACCTTGCAGCACTGGTAAATATTTGTTTCTTATGAAACCGTATTTCTTGAGTTATTTGTGTTTTTCGGGATATGCTAGAGTTGCGGCTTAAACACGGTAAAATTAATGTTATCAATAAGATAGCTGGGAAAGAAGGAAATAAGAATAACAAAAGTGGTTAGTAGCATAAATCATAGTGAGTCACTCACACCAGGAAGGTAGGGCACCTATCCTTTAATATAATATGGTAGCTGACTTAAAAGTGCTATATTTGCATATGCCTATGTTACAGTCTTTTAATTTCCAGTTTGTGAATTCTCATCGTTTGCAGAAAATTTTAAGTGCTTCCCATGATTTGGAACAATTTCCTGCACTCAAACTGGAGCTTAGCATGAGGCAACCACTTTGCCTGCTTGGTGATTAAGTGTTGTTTTCAGATGTGAATGTTTTTTGTGATAATGTAATTAATGTAGTTAGTTTTTGTTTTCTTTTACTTTTAAGTTTTTTCTCTTCTTTTGGTGGTTGGGTGGTGAGGTAAAAACTGCTCATCCTGAAGGCCGAACTTTGCATATTGAAACTGTTAACATCCCTTTTTTCACTGAATATGTTGTGTACCATCCTTTTGGTTTTCTTAATATTTTCCTTGATTTATTCAAGTTGCTTCTAACAAGTACTTAAAATTTTGATAAACAATTATAATGTTTAAAGTACTAACTTTTATTTATCTATTTTTTTTTCAATCTTAATTCAACAAAGAAATTTCTTAAAACTAATAGAACTTAAAAAATAACATATAAACTATAACAAAGCAACAAGAAATTTTGTAGAAATAAGATAGAAACGTTTGAGGAGGAATAAAGGGGAAAATTTGCATAACCAAGGAGAAGGAAAAAAAGAAACACTTATTCACTTGGTATTATTGGTATAAATGTACATATATAAAGTTAACCAAAATTTGTTATCCTAATCTCAATCTAAATTATAACTTGCTTGATTCCTCTCTTTTCTCTCATGATATACCCTTATATCTTCTAGCAGGGATGTTAAATCGTTCATCCAATCCAAATCGAAAACGGATTAAAACCGCGATTTGATTCTATTTTTTGCAAACCGTTGGATCGGATCGGATTTCGAATCTACTTTTCATAATCGATCTAATTCAATTCAAACCGTATTGTGAACACCCCTATTTTCTAGGGCACATAATATATACAACCAAGCTAATCTAATACTAAACTATTAATCCAAGGTTTTCAGTAAGTGAATTGCCGACTTGTGTTCAAGGAAAGGCATGAGGGTTGGATCTTTTTGGTGTTCTCGCTACCACAGACCTCATCAGTAATCCCTTATGCTCTACATTCATTCATTTCATGTTTCATTCCATTTGCCATGCATAGAGTTAATACTCAAAATGGCCCCTCAAATTTGGATAAAGACTCAATTTGACCCCCGAAATTTTAATTGACTCAATTTGAACCCCCAAATTTGAATAAGTGACTCACGTTAGCCCTTCTGTTAATCTCCGTTAACGGCACGCTTACCTGGAACGTTAAGTGACACGTGGGCTTGACAGGTGGCCTTATTAAACGATGTCGTTTTCTCCTTGGAGGGTAATCTCTCCTCAAACGACAGCGTTTCCATGCTAAGGTTAAAATTCAACAACACCGCAATGATCAAACCAGTTAAAACAGGGAAACTCTTCTTCTTCTTCTTCATTCTCTCACATGCAACATACTGTGGAAGATCAATGTCGCTGCTAGTGTAGGGTTCTCATTTTGTCACACGCGTTCTCGTTTGCTAGCACGAGAAAGAAGAAGCTGCGAACCACTGTTTCTCCAAAGAAGGTTAGTAACGCAAGCATTCTATATTTGGGTTCAATGTTATGTTTTCTGTCTTCTCTTAGTTGGGGTTTACAGGCCATTAATTTGTGCTCTATTTGATACTCAAATGGATTGGATCCATTGTGAAAGAAGATAGTTTTAGTTATTGATCCTCTTCTGTTAGGGTTTTTTTTTCTTTTAAAAGACTAATTATGATTAACGTTAACTATGTTACAGAGAAGAAAGGATATATAAATTAGAGTTGAATCATTTTTAGAAGAGTTGAATCATTTGTTTCTGACATATTTATACTAAACATGCTAGTAAGGAGAGTTATGAGTACTGGCACTTAGTGTTGAAATTATGTACTATAGAGTACATATAGAGTACAAATTCAACTTGTTTCAATTTGAGATGTTTAGTTTTACTGTTAGCATTTTACTTCGACGCTTCTAAACGATTCAATAGCTGAGTTATTTTTGAAAATATAAAATAAAAAATTCATGCATGAGTAAATAGATTATGCTTGTCAATGTGATAATGCAGAGCTGTTAATTATGGACAACACAAAATTGTGTAGCTGTTGTTACACGGATAAATTTTATATATGAATTTTTATATTTTCTATTCTGAAAAAATATTGATTGGCATATTAATGTAGAATCATCTGATGCATGATATGAAAGGGCTTGGATGTTGAAGTTAATTTGTTAATTGTTTGAATTATATTTGTAGATGGGTGATTTGATAACAATTGTCTATCATCATGGAGGCAGCTTTGTTACAAAGAATGATGGCAGTGTAGTTTACGAAACAGACAATACAGATAAATTAACTGGACTAGATGAAGATAGATTGGACGTATTTTCACTGAGGGATTACTACAAGGAGCTCGGTTATGCTGACATTGTTGAATGTTGGTGGCTTATTCCTGGGAGACCTTTAAAGAATGGACTGAGAGCACTTTTACATGACAAAGAATTGTTAGAGATGTGCTATCTTGCAAAAATGAACCAAGGAAGAGTCCACTTATATTTTGAGCATGGAGTTTCCCAACCTCATGATAATGAAGTACCTGAGTTAATAGAGTTTACTGCCATTACTCCTGAAGAAGACAAGGATGCACCTATCACCAAACCAAATCCAATAGGAAGCTCAAATGATGTCTCAACTACAAAGTGCAATGAAGAACCAGCAGTCCAGACCCAACCTGAAGTACTAGTTCAGGACCAAGAAGATCCACCAGCTCAGGCCCAACCTGAGTCACCAACTCAGGCCCAACCCAAATCACCAACTCAGGCCCAACCCAAGCCCACCTCAACCAAATCCACCACCACCAACATCAAATCCAAACCTAAGGCAAAACCTAAACCCAAACCCAAACCCAAACTCACTACATCCAACACTGCCAAGACCAACCACACATCATCTAAATCTGCAAGCAAACCCAAACCCAAGAACAAACCCTCATCATCTAAAGTCACAATCACTAAGCCTACAAACAAGCCTAAACCAAAATCCACTTCAGTGAATTCTGCCAAGACCAAACCTATTACTAGATCATCTGCTAGATCAGCAAGTAAAATAGTGGAAAGTCAGGATGGTGGAAACCGAACCAGCAGTAGTAGCGACTCATATGACTCTGTAGAAGACAGCCTATATAGGCCTGACCCATTTGAAAGCTCAAGTGACTCTGATATTGATGGTGGAATTTCTGAAGCAAGGAAGAGGGACTTGAAGTTCAAGCATGCACCGGGGTCTGCTTGAAAAAAGGGGAAAGAAAAAGTGTTAGTGGAAGATGATGGAATTGTAGTAGAGAATTCTGATGAGGAGCTGGACTGGTTATAAGTGTTAGGGAAGAACCATGGTTCACATTATGATGCTTATGATCCAATGTATGATGACTCTGATGGAAAAGACTCTTGGCAATTGGAAGAGTTAAAAACCCCCCAGATACTGAAGATGAACTTAGTGACGAAGAAAGTGATGACATGTTTCCTGTATTCTCACAAGGTGCTCGGTTTGGACAGCTGATGCTCCAAGTTGGAATGAAATTTAACACTAAACAAGAATTTATGGAAGCTGTGAGGGACTTTACCATTCAAGAGGGGAGGCAAATAAAATTTAGAAGAAATGAAAGCTACGGGTGAGGGCAGTTTGCAAGTGGAAGAATGAAGAAGTTAAATGTCCATGGGTTGCATATGTCTTAAAGACGCATTTCGGTGGACAAATACTTTCAGCTGTGGGACAGGATGCCAACAATCATATATATCCGATTGCTTGGGCGATTGTAGATGTCGAGAATAAGGAGAACTGGAGGTGGTTTCTAGAATTGCTTCTTGAAGACCTTGGTGAATATGAACAAGATAAACGGAGCTTTATGTCGGACATGCAAAAGGTAATCTAAACTTGAGCTTTATACAAATTGTTTACAAATTTAATTTATTTTAATTATGTACTGTAGATTACTTAAGAGTTATAATTACACTATTATTTTTAACTTGTTCTAATTAAGAGTTTGATATTCATATATACTATTATATTCAAAATTAAATGTGACTTATTAACATATCATAAGCACCTGGGCTCCTCCAAGAAATACTTGTACTTATTTGAAAGCATATATGTTATAGAGTACATAAAGAGTACAAATTCAACTTGTTTCAATTTGAAATGTTTAGTTTTATTGTTACCATTCTACTAATTACACACATTATCATAGACCTGGAATACATAGAACATGCAATCTTTTATTTTATCAGGGTTCAATAATAGTTCATTAAAATTATTTCAAGGGTCAATTTGAGTTCATTAAAGTTATTTTAGGGGCCAATATAAGGCACGAAAATTAAATTGTTCTTACTATTTGGTTTAGGGGTTGATACCAGCGGTGAAAGAATTGTTGCCTACGGTTTACCACAGGTTTTGCGTATGGCATTTATGGAAAAATTTCAATAAACAATGGAAGGAGTTGGAGTTGAGAGGAATGTTGTGGGATTGTGCCAGGAAAACTACTCGCCATGGGTTTGAACAGAAGATGCTTAGGCTAAAGAGGAGAAATGAAGAAGCATGGCATACTTGAACAAGTGGCCTAAAGAGTCATGGACAAGAGCATTTTTCAGTCATGGACCAAAGATGGACAACATTTGTAACAACGGCTGTGAGGTATTTAACTCAAGAATTAAGGAGTTCAGAGCAAAGCCAATTATAACACTACTAGAGGAGGTTCGGATGTTTGCAATGAGGTCAATTGCCAAAAATAAAGTCAAATTATCTCACCATATTGGCAAGCTACCCCCAATCCAACAAAGTCGGCTACAGAAGATCAGAAAAGACTCGCAAAAATGGACACCTATATGGTGTGGAGATGATGGCTACCAAAGGTTTGAAATTCACGGCTGGCCTACTAACATGGCAGTTGATTTAAGCAAAAGCATCTGCACTTGTAGATTCTGGCAGATAACAGGTCCAATTTGATATCTTAATTAACATTTTTAATGTATGGCATTTAAGAGTTATATATCATGACTGATTAAGATTTGAATCTGTAGGCATGCCGTGTGTCCATGCACGTGCAGCAATTTCAAGGATAAATAAAAATCCTGAAGACTTTTGTCATCATTGGTTGACTATGGAGGCATATAGGGCTACATACATGCATTCCCTAAATCCAATACCGGGTGAGGAACTGTGGGAAAAATCTGAATACAACAGACCTCAAGCACCTAAAACTAGGAGAAGGCCAAGAAACTTTAAGAAGAAAAGGAGAAAGGACGCTGATGAGGAGCCTTCGAGCAGTAAGAAGTCTAAAACTGCAACAAAGTTAAAGAGAATCTACAAAGAATTTACTTGTACCTACTGCGGTGTTAAAGGACACACTAAAAGAAGTTGTGCTCATAGAAAAGCTGATGATATTGCAAGTGCTCTTGCTGCTGCAGCAGCAGCTGTTGTAGCTAAATCCAAATCTCAAGATGGAGCTAGTGCAAATGCACCCGATGATGCTGCGACAACTGCTGGTATACAAACTGTGGATGCTCCACAGGTTTCGGAGATTGACATCACCCAACCCACTGTTTCACAACCACAAATTATAGAGCAGGTACCAATAAATAACACATTAATTAATTATATTTAGAAAAATTTCATGTGTTTATTCATCATCTATGAAATATTTCTAATTACATGTAGGTGCCTCCACCTCCACCTCCACTCACAAGGCCGGATAAGCTGCCGCATAAAAGAAGAGCAACTCCCAGTGTGGACCCAATGCAAGGAGCTAGTTCTGGGACAACGTCAAAGTTTACTGAATTTATGAAATTTGTCCCCACTCTGGGTTTCAAAGCACCAAGGAAGAAATAGACTTTAAATTATGTTGTCTTTTGTGGATGAATTGATAAATGTAATCCAAAGTGTATGTTTTGAGGTTATTTTGTGGCTGTTTTGTAACTAAAATTTACATCAGTGGTTTATGCCTTTTGTCATGTCTTGTATAGGGCTTTGTTTTGGAACCTTTTAAATAGCCCTTTTGTTTTGTGACTGTAATGATAACATTCTAGATATCACTCTTGGTTTATCATGTGTTACAATGGTCATTGGCATGACTATGGTTGATTTATGAAATCAGATTTAAGGTTTATTATTATAACTTATTTTGCAATTTAGAGATTTGGTAGATAAATTACAAGTTAGTTTATTATTGATATTTGCAGATTTGTAATCAATCTCTTGTTTATTCTTACCATTTTCAATTTACAGGTTTGGTCACAAATTTTAATTTACAGAATCATACCTATTTGTAATATCCTTACTGAATTTGTAGGTTTAGTCAAAACTTACAATTTACAAAACATATTTGTATTGAAAAAAACATAATTGTAGTGACATTAATTCAATTTTATTCATCACTTTCTTACACCCAAGGCATAGCCAATGGCTACAACTACAAACAAAACAAGAAAAAAACTCAAAATACTATTCCATATTTTTAAATTCCTAATTTCAGCTTCTATTGCACTAATCTTCCAACCCATGTTCATCTTCCAATACTCAATGCTATGTTCAGTTTCATGTCTGCCAATCATGTCTTCTTCTTCCACGCCATTTGCCCACACAAAAAGTCCACACCATCTATTTCCAGATGTCTATCACAACAAGAACCACAAAATAAATTATGCATGTATTACAAAAAGAAGATGTAAATTCAAGAAGGAAGCAATTCAAGAACTCACATTATAATTTGGACATCCAAAAAATGGTCTTTCTGGATTTGCTTCTGTTCCAGACCAACGAAGAACAGGACGCATTCCACAACCACACCAGTGTGGAACCTTTCCAGATCTAGCTCGATTTGGATTCCTTTCCAAACTTTCATGTGAATGAGATCTGTTGCAGCTTCCGGAACCTTGGCTGGTGCTCCTCATCATCTTCTTCAACACCCAAACAACGATATCAATTTGGGAATTTGGCACTTGTTAGGGTTTTATATTCATTAAAATAGGGGCTAAATTGAGTCTAAAAAAATTTTTCCTGCCTCATCAACGTTTAATAAGGCCACCTGTCAAGCCCACGTGTCACTTAACGTTCCAGGTAAGCGTGCCGTTAACGGAGATTAACAGAAGGGCTAACGTGAGTCACTTATTCAAATTTGGGGGTTCAAATTGAGTCAATTAAAATTTCGGGGATCAAATTGAGTCTTTATCCAAATTTAAGGGGCCATTTTGAGTATTAACTCGCCATGCATACAATACTTGTTTGTATTCCTTTCTTCGACTTCAAAATTGTTACTGTTTCTTATTCCCTTTAAAATCGTGTGAATTTTTTCCTCATTTACGATTCATAGTAATCATTGTTAACCCACATCTGCCACTTTCTGCTCCATATAATCTTCTGCTTTCTGTCCAGACTAATCCTATTCTTTGTCACAGGCGTGATATTAATTAATCGTGCCATTTTTCTTTAATTCCCTTTCTGCAATCCTACATAATGTACCACTTTCTCTCATTCGATTATCGTAACTACATGATGTCCCGTGCAATATCAGTTTTCACTTATTGGCTGTTTTCTGAAGGAAACCATCGTTTTGCTACTTTATAATTTAATCTTCCATACATTCAAACAAATATGCATGCATTCCTTAAAAACACCACTTTTACCATAAGTATATAATTTTTTCGTCCTGTACTAACTTCATATCCTTTTTTTCCTATCTTCATCATGCCAAGGATGTATGACAACTACTTCAAAGTACCTTCATTCTTCCTGGAAATTAATCCTGATACAGTAATATAACTCTCATTCAGTTCATATATCAGAATGTTATTTATTTTTAAATTTTTTTGTGTTGAATTCTTTTTTCGTGTCATCATGATGAACTTTTACATGTCATAGTTAATGTTATTTCATCCGTAAATTTCAAGACATTGGAGAGATTCCTACTTTGTTCTATAGGAGTTTCAAGCACGTTATCTCGAACTCTATGGTCTTCATTGATACTAATGGTAATGCCATCGACTTGACAGTTCAGAAAGGAGATCGTACTGACATGATAGTTCAAGATTATAAACAGTTCTTGGATAGATATCGTCTTTCTCATGGAGATTGGCTTAAAGTGAATATGTTGGTGGTGACAAATTTTTCATCAATCTCGCTAGGTAACCTGTAGCCAACAATAAGCCAATAAACATTTTTGAACTGCACTTCATGCTAATTAATTACAAGGAATGGACCACAACATAAGAAAAATTTATATAGTTCCCTTGAAGTCTTTGCTTGATAAGAAAAATTTAATTTGCAATGACATCATTGTGAATTCAACTAGTCATGCATTTAAATTAGGTGATGGTGGCCCATTAATTTTTTCAAATAGTGAAGTGCATGTGTTAGAAATAAACTTTATGATTAGAACTTAAACGGATAGAAATTATTGTTTAAATGAGTTGTCTATATTTAGTTTTATTTTAAAGTATTTGTTTTTGTAGGATGTGTTAAAATTTAGATGTTAAAGAAAAGTATAAATATGTATGTAATTATTTCATAAAAAATACACAACAAATACATTCAATACATTTCTTTTCATGCTATATATTCTTCGTAAGTGTGTGTTTTGTTCTTTTATTTTCTAACAAAATTGTATCAGAGCCATTTATAAAATGTCTTTGTCAAAAGGAACCACTTTATCTTTTCAGTACCCACAATTATTTAGGCTCAACTATGACAATTGGGCATCGCAAATGAAAGCAATTCTCGAT
This sequence comes from Arachis duranensis, assembly GCF_000817695.3. NCBI lineage: Eukaryota > Viridiplantae > Streptophyta > Magnoliopsida > Fabales > Fabaceae > Arachis > Arachis duranensis. The sequence continues at coordinate 68,431,022 of NC_029773.3, read as the reverse complement.
ACTAAAGGACTGTGGAAGATGGTTGAAAAAGGCTATGTAGAACCAGAAAATGTGGAGAAGTTAACAGAAGCTCAGAAGGATGAATTGGAAAATAAAAGAAAGAAAGATTAATGTGCACTTACTATCATTCATCAAGGCTTAGATGATGATATGTTTGAGAAGATTACTGATATAACCAATGCAAAGAAAGCTTGGGATACTCTTCAAAATTTCGTCATATGAGTTGAAAAGGTGAAGAAGGTTCGTTTTCAAACTCTAAGGACTGAGTTTGAGTCTCTAATGATGAAGGAGACTGAATCTATTTCGGATTATTTCACCAAAATTTTGGCGGTAGTGCACCAAATGAAAAGGTTTGGAGAAAAATTAGAAGATGTTCGTGTTGTTGAGAAAATCCTTCGTTCTCTCAACTCAAAATTTTACCATGCGGTGGTAGCTATTGAGAAGTCCAAAAATTTGGATACGATGTTCATTGATTAGTTGAATAGTTCCTTACGGACCCATGAAAAAAGAATGGATAAAGACAAGCAAGAACGTGTGGAACATATCTTGCAGGCAAAACTTTTGTGGAATGCTAGAGTAGAAGCTAACGAAAATGGAAGGCAAGGACGAGGTCGAGGCTGTGAACAAGGACGAGGACGTGGTTACGGAAGAGGAAGAATTGAGAAAAATTATTCAAGAGAGAAGAAATCAAAATTTTTCTCGAAGTCGTGAAAGAGGAAGAACGGTTGATAAAAGACAAATTGAACGTTATTCATGTGGAAAGAATAGACATTATTCTTGGGAGTGTTAGACATCCAAAGAAGAAGAAAATAAATTTATTGTGCACAGTGAAGATGTTAAAGAACCAACATTATTCCTTACGCTCAAAGAAGATCAAAATTCTAAAGATAGTACGTGGTATCTTGACAATGGAGCTAGCAACCATATGACAGGTGATAGGAGTAAATTTGTATCACTCAACACTAAGGTAAAAAGACACGTGCGTTTTTATGATGAAAGTAGAGATCAATGGTAAAAAGACGATTCTATTCGAGCTAAAGAAGTCATAAGATTCTTTCCAACATTTATTACATCCCAAAGATGAAGAATAATATCTTGAGTATTGGGCAACTTATGGAGAATGGTTGCAAGATAGTCATGGAAGATCGCTATCTTTGGCTTAGAGATAAAAAGTGGCTTAGAGATAAAAATAGAAATCTTATTGCTAAAGTTTTTATGCCAAGAAATCGTATGTTCTTGTTATAAGAAATGGTAGAGCTATATATTTGAAGTCATGTATTGAAGATCCATCATGGATTTGGCATATGAGATATAGACATTTAAATTTTGGTGGGCTCAAAGATTTGGAAACAAAGAAGATGGTAAAAGAAATTCCAATAATTGATCATCCTGATCAGTTATATGAAGCTTACTTGAAAAACATTCAAGAAAGAGTTTTCCAAAGCAGTCCAAATCAAGAGCTTCTAAGCCTCTTTAGCTTATCCACGCGGACATTTGTGGACCTATCAAGCCTTTATCACTTGGTAAGTGTGTTTATTTTCTATTTTTCATTTATGATTATTCAAGAAAAACATGGATTTATTTCTTGAAATAAAAGAGCAAAGCATTTAATGCATCCAAGAAGTTCAAAGCCCTCGTTGAAAAGAAAAGTGGCTATGAGATAAAAGTTCTCAGAACTGATAGAAGTGGAGAATTCACTTCAAATGAATTCAAGAAATTCTGTGAAAATCATGGTATTCGACGTCCCTTGGCTGTTCATAGATCACCTCAACAAAATTGAGTTGCTGAAAGAAAAAATAGGACAATTCTAAATATGGCAAAAACAATGTTGAAGAGCAAGTCATTACCAAAAGAGTTATGGGGAGAAGCAGTTGCATGTGCAATTTATCTCTCAAACCGCTCACTTACCAAAAGTTTGAGAGATATAACAGCTCAATAAACATGGAGTAGTATAAAATCTAATGTGTCACATTTAAGGATTTTTGGATCTATTGCATATGTCTAAATTCTTGAGCAAGAAAGATAAAAACTTGATGATAGGAGCCAAAAGGTCATATTTATTGGCTATGAGGAAAATACTAAAGGCTACAAGTTCTTCAATCCTGACAACAATAAAGTAATAATACGTAGAGATACTGAGTTTGAATAAAGTACAAAGTGGGACTAGACTACACAAAATGAAGTTACTTATGATTTTTTGCCTTACTTTGAGGAAGAAGAAGCTCCAATACAAGAAGTGCAACATAAAACTGATCCTTCAATATCAGCATTAACCCCACTATCATCATCATCATCGTCATCTCCATCCTCTAGTTCAAGTGAAGGCCTTCGTAGATATCGAAATCTCACTAATCTCTATGAGCAAACTAAAATGCTAGATAATGAGAATTTATTATGTCTACTCTCCAATGATGAGCCTTTGAGTTTTAAAGAAACTATCAAAGATGAAAAATGAATACAAGCTATGGAGGAGAAAATTCAATCAATTGAGAAGAACAACACTTGTGAACTTGCATCACTTCTAAATGATCATCAGGCTATTGGAGTCAAATGGATCTATAGAGTTAAGAAGAATGCTAAAAGTGATGTAGAAAGGTATAAGGCAAGACTCGTTGCAAAGGGGTATAAGCAAAAGCAAGGAATAGATTATGATGAGATGTTTGCTCCTATTGCTCGCTTGGAAACGATAAGGCTATTGTTATCACCTGTAGCACAAAACCGCTGGAAAATCCACCAAATGAATGTGAAGTTTGCTTTTTTAAATAGTAATCTTCTAGAAGAATTTTATATTCAACAACCTTTGGGTTTTGTTGTTGAAGTTTGTGAAGATAGGGTGTTAAGGCTTAAAAGGGCTTTATATGGACTGAAGCAAGCTTCAAGATCTTGCAATGATCGTCTTGATATGTATTTTCAAGACAATGGCTTCACTAGGTGCATTTATGAATATGCACTTTATGTGAAAGAGGAAAGAGGAAATTTGTTATTTATTTGTATCTATGTGAATGATCTTATATTCACAGGAAATAATCAAATAATGTTTGAAGAATAAAAAGGTAATGGCTAAAGAATTTGAGATGAATGATATGGGTATAATGTCTTATTACCTGGGAATTGAAGTGAAACAAATGGAGGATGGAATTTTCATCTCACAAAAGGCTTATGCAAGAGAGCTATTGAAGAAACTCAACATGTTGAACTACAATCCTACCAATACACCTATGAAGTGTGGAGTCAAAGTTTTTAAAGAAGAAGGTGTATGAAAAGTTGATCAAACATTATTCAGAAGCTTCGTAGAGAGTTTTAAGGTATTTGACCTGTACCAGACCTAACATTTTGTTTTCAGTTGGGTTAGTTAGTTGTTACATGGAGAATCCAACAGAAATTCATATGAAGGCAGCCAAGAGAATTCTTCGCTATCTTAGAGGCACTCTTGAGTATCGTGTGTTTTATTTAACTTCAGATAAATTCAAATTAATGGGCTATTATGATAGTGATTAAGCTGAGGATATTGACGGTAGGAAGAGTATTACTAGATTTCTTTTCTTTCTAGGAAATAATGCAATTTCTTGGTGTTCAAAGAATAAACTTATAGTCACTTTTTCAACTTGTGAAGCTGAATATGTTGCTGTCATTGTCTATGCATGTCATACAATTTGGCTGAAGATACTATTGAAGGAACTTCATTTTGAGCAAGCTGAATTCACTAAGATCATGATGGACAATAAGTTAGCCATCGCCCTAGCAAAGAGCCCAGTGTTTCATGACAAAAGCAAGCACATAGAGACAAAGTATCATTTCATTCGACAATGATTGAGAACATGCATGTGGAGGTTGAGTATGTGAAATCACTTGATCAAATTGCCGACATTTTTCACAAAGCCTCGAAATATGATATTTTTCAAAAGTTAAGGATTATGATTGGAGTCAAAAAATTATCAAGTCTAAGGGGTAATGTTAAAAATAAAATTGATTATTAAAATTTAAGAATTGATAGAAATCACTATTTAAATGGGTTGATTATATTTAGTTTTATTTTAAAGCATTTGTTTATTTAGGATGTGTTAAAATTTAGATGTCAAAGAGAAGTATAAATATCTATGTAATCATTTCATAAAAAATACACAACAAATACATTCAATACATTTCTCTTCATTTTATATATTCTTCGTGAGTATGTGTGCCTTGTTCTTTTATTTTCCAACAGCATGCATGTCAAAGCCATCTTCCAGAGAATTTGTTAATGTCGTTACAACAACCTATTAGTGAAAACAACTTCTTCATATCTTCAATATTCTGCACCTAACTTCCTTTCATTGGTCCAAATGATATGTCATTCATGTAGGTTTTACGATTTTCTAATAATAGTATTAACCATTTTTTGGGTGATTTCATCAATCAGGATGTAGGCCAAACTCTACCTAATATAAATATATCTCATTTTACACCATCTATAGAAGTAGTATATGAGAAAATTTTTGTAACTTTATAAGGCCTGCATGTTGTATTGTACCAGTTGGAAGTCATGATTGCGAATTATAACTCAAATCGTCTGTCAGGTAACCTCTTTTCCTCCATTCTATCAGATACAACTCCTTTGGTATATTCTATTGTTAAGGTTATTATATCCTATCAGACCGACCATTATGCTATGTATGTGAAGGTTGTAGAAGGCCTAGAGAAGGGGGAGTTGAATCTATGACCCTCTTTTACTTTAATTAAATAAACCTTTAAAACAAACTTTCAATCTGAATTTATTTGAACTCGGCACTGGAAAATTTATGAGACAATATTATTTTGTCTCATGAATATCAGAAAACAAAACAGAGCAGGAAAGAGAGAAGCTGACACCATCATGTATCCTGGTTCAGTTGCCTTGTGCAATGCAACCTATATCCAGTCTCCACCACAACAGTGGTGGAATTTCCACTATAGTTAAAGTATTACATACACCAATTCCACAGGATTGACACAATTCTTTCACTCTCAAGTTCTAACCTAACTTGACTTGGTTATGCTAATACCTAACTCTCCACTCTTAGTGCTCACCCAACTAAGAAAGGGTTACCTCACAGGTACAAGATACAAGACACAGAATCAACCTAAAAAAATCCGAAATCAATCTAGGCTTTTCACTCAAGTGTTTTTCTCTGCCTCTTTCCACTCTTAGGCTTTTACTTGAGCTCTCTCATTTTGTCTTTTACCTCAAAAAATTACAGAAAGATAAACATTGAAAAGAAAATTACAATCTGTAAAACATGAAAGAGATTAATGCTTCAACAGCCTCTTTGCTATGTGATGAACCAGATTTGCTTGCCTCTAGTTTAGTTCCTCATTCTGGCCAAATGTTCCTTTGACTAGGAAGCATTGTCCAAGTTGATGAACTTCTTCAGAGAACTCTTCTCAGAACATAAACCTCAAAACGCTGGTTCTCTCTCCTTGTCTTCAAAAAATTGAAAATCTTTCTTTTGTATATCTTTCCAAGTTGCTGTGTTGCTCTCCTTAGAGTCAACTCCTCGAGCTGTGTGCTGCCAACTTAGCCTTTCACTATCTTCCATTAATCCCTAAATTAGAGATTTTGGAACATACCTTTTTTGCTTGACCAAAGACATTTGAGTAGCAAAGAGAAACTTGTTCAGTGGTAAACCCAAATCTGAACAATTAACAATGTGCTTTGCCTCCAAGAAACTTTGTAAACCATTGATTTATAACAGCGGAGATCAAAGACTTCCTTCTTCATTTAACCAAAAATGGTATCGTAGAAAGTTGGAGAAGGAGTGAAGAAATTAACATGCATGCAAATGGAAATAAATCACCTTTAACTTTTGACTCAACTTGATGGATTTGATTTGGGCGATTAGACCTTTGCTTTCTTTGATTAAGCTTTCTCTTTCTTTCTTCTTTGATGAAATGAGTAAGGAACGAAACTCTCTCTCTTTTATTCTGATGCTGACCGAAGCAAGTAGAGAGAGGGAAGTCTTCAATCTTGGATGAGAAGCTTGATGGAGTCAACTTGGACTTGTGTTAGATATGTTTCCATTCAGCCCAACTGATTTTATTGCTTAACAACTTTGGACTTTTAGTGCTTTATAGCCCACTTTGTTTATGGTTTGATTTTCTTCCTATTGGGCTGCTGCAATATTCTTTCTTTGGCCTGCAACACTTTATCAAGCACAATTAAAAATTAATTGGATGATTAACCCAATAAAATAAAGTTTGTCATCATCAATTAAAGTTAGTTAATTTCTTAACTCAACAGTATGTATTCATATAAAGTTTTTGTTTATCCTCTTAGACCAATATACTTATTATATTGTCACATGAAACTAATTTTTTCTTTATCTATAATGTTTCAGTTGCTGCTAGCCAAGTTTACAACGAAAGATTTCCCATCTAAGCTTAACAAGGTCAAGGTTAAGCAACCGAGTGGATTGTTTTGTGTGATGAAACGTAGATGGAAACCAAAGAGGCCTAACAGTGTATTCATCACTGAGGGTTGGTCTAGATATTGCAAAAGGAATAAATTGAAAAGTGATAGTACTGTTAAATTTAGTTTCTCTACTTCTAATAATAAGACAATAATGAGTAATGTCAAAAGTGCCCATATTTGTTTACAAAGATTGACAAAAATAATCATATCATTGTTGTGAATAGATAAATATAAGCTGTATTTTAATTATCTACAGCAATACACTAGTGGAAACCTACTCATAATAAAGCAATAGACACTAAATGAGACATTATTATACCAAGCTTTCATAGATGATAAACCAAAACATAATTGTCACAAGTTTAAAAGTACATATGTAATTAGAAACAACCAAAAGAAACACAACTTATAACCAAAAGATGAGGCAGATTGTGCAAAATTAAATAAACTCCAAAGTTATAAAGTACGCAAGAAAGTTTATATCTATCTTTCATAGCATCAAAGCTAAATAAAGTAGAATAGATCTACATAATATAGTTATCTAAGTATTTGGAGTAGAATTGGAGGCTGTTGGATTAACTTTAGGGGGTATGTGGTTCAAGTATTATTTTGTTACTCAGATTTTATTCTCATGAGAATCAAATATATCTAGGAAAAATGTGGGAATTAAAATGATAGTATTTTGATTCTCTAAAATTAAACTTGTTTGGGAATAACTTTTCAAACTTTGAACGTTTAGGTGGTTGGAAAGGTGTTTGTGGAGGTTAGTAGAAGATATTAGGCGTCGGAAGGTTTCTCATAGGGTCTCAATAGGTAGGTTGTTGGTGTAGAGAGTGGGAACAAGGCCAACTAAATTTGGGTTAGGTTTGTTTTGGGCCTTGTCAATTTAGGCTTGATTTTCCTGATTAGCATCTTCTACAATAACTGACTCACTAATTGGGTGTTCTGTATACAATTCAATTTTGTTCTCATTCTTCACAGTAACTTTATAGATGCTTACAATATCCAAATCAAACTTCAGAAGTCTCAACCCGTTATCCATATCCATTCCAGACTATAGCCGATAAAAGCCAGATATCAAAAGATAATCTATGTCTTTAAGTAGGTCATTGATGAAAAATCTATTAAGTGTATTCACATTTTTTTTCTTGAAACGAAAGAAACTCAACATAAAAGTGGAGCAAAAAAAAACTAGAAAAACAATAAACAACACCTCTTGTAATTCATTAAGTGTATCCACATTTATCCTCTAATATGAAAATAAGAAATTTTTATTAATACTCTTGTATATCTCATTATAATTGAGATTTTATAATACACTCTCAATAATAATATATTTATTATAATATAATATAGAGAAATTTTCACTCCTCTCTCCCGACATGCTAAAATGACACTCCCCTCCTCTCTATTTATAAAATATATATTCTTTCCCTTATAACTTTTAAAAAAGCTCCTCTTTAATCCATTTTAAATTTTTTGTGCCACCTAATGTTAACTTTATCCATTTTTCAAGAAAAAATAAATTATTTTTTACAAAAATATCCCTTAACAAAAATTTTATTCTTTTATTAATTATTAAATTATGATTTTACCAAAATTTTTGTTAATAAGTTTTTTATATTGTACTATTAATTTTTCAATATCAATGTATATTATTTAAACATTAAATAAAAAATCTTACCATTGTTAATATGTATAAAAATTAATATATATTGATATTGAAAAATAATCTTACTAAGATTTTTTTAATATTAAAATAATATATATTGATATCGGAAAATTAATAGTAAAATATAAAAGAATGTTAACAAAAATTTTAGTAAAATCATAATTTAATAATTAAAAAATTATTGAAGGGTATCTTAGAAAAAATAATTTAATTATTAAATTTTTCTAGAAATATTTTGGTAAAAATATAATTTAATCAATAAAGAATAATTTATTAGAAGGTATTTTGGTAAGCAAAATTTAATAAAAAAATAAAATTTTTGCTAAAGGATATTTTTGTAAAAAATAATTTATTTTTTCTTGAAAAATGGATAAAATTAACATTAGTTAACACAAAAAATTTAAAATGGATTAAAGAGGAGGTTTTTTAAAAGTTATAAGGGAGAGGAATGTACATTTTATAAATAGAGGGGAGGGAGTGTCATTTTAGCATCTCGCAAGAGAGGGGAGTGGAATTTTCTCTATAATATAATATTATATGAAGGAGAACACCTTCGTTTCCTTTTATTTGTGTGCATCTACATTTTGGTATGTGTTGATGCTTATTTATAGGCAAAATATGGGATCTTTTATTTAAATTAAATAAATATACTATTACCGATTTAAATAAATGTGGAAGTATTTACTAAAATACATTTCTAGTCACATCTCGGATACAGTGAAGGAAACAAAAAAATGAACATATCTCGGATGCACTGACTCCGTTTTGTGATACAGCGCGTGCTAGTCATATCTCGGATAAACTCGTGATATGAACTAGCCCGTATATCGGATATACTGCATCCGAGATATGCATGTAATCTGCTTTAATCCGGTGCATCCGAGATACATGCATGTATGCTGATTTGGGGCAGTGCATCCGAGATACGTGTAAGGGCCTATATAAACCACAGCATCCAAGAAGTGCATGGATTAGAGGGAGTTTTTTTAAACTTTTGAGCTTCCGCACGTGTGAAAGAAAGTTTCTTCACAAGCTATGGCCTCCCGAGGATATGTCCACGCGGAAGACATTAATAGACTAAATGACACTTGGCTCGTAGCTGGAATGTTGGCCTTTGAGGTTAGTAGTTCAACCTTTTTTGTTAGTATTTAATAGGCTTAATATTTGTAGATTTATATAATTATCTTCTAATACGTTTAGGGTGTTAGTCTTTAGTAACTTAGAAATATATATATTTATTACATTTATTGTAAACGCATAGGTAGGTGTATTATAAGTTGTAGTACTGTTTAAGGACAATTAACGGTTTAGATGTAACTAATGTACGTTAGTTATCTGTTATGGCATTTGCGGTGACCACGGTTATTTTTGCCACACCGTGTGACACTAGGTCTCCCGCCGCCACCCATTCTGCTTCCCTATATAAGGGAGGCTAGATTTGGGCATGCAGTAGGGTTGAGAGATTTTATGTTTGACAGTTGCTTGATCTCTGCATTTGTCGAGCAGTGGAGGCCAGAGACCCATACGTTCCACCTTCCGTGGGGTGAGGCCAGCATTACGCTTGAGGATATTGCCTACCACACTGGACTGCACACTGCCAGAGAGCTCGTTGTGGGTTGTACCAGAGACTTCCAACGGTGGCACCGGCACCCGACATGGGTATGGGTTGAGAATTATTGGGCGCCAGGCCGCCACTACTATAGGAGGGAGGGAAGCAGGTGTTTGCAGTCACGATGACGTGGCTCAGAGACCGAGTGGAACATATTCCTATTGGGGCAGCCCCAGAGACTCTCCGACAGTATGTCCGATGCTACCTGATGATGCTGATTGAGGGTTTCTATTCTCGGACAAGTCGGCTACACTTGTGCCGTTGAGATGGCTGCCACTGCTAGAGGATTTCAATCGATGCAGCCAATTGTCATGGGGTCTGCACTTCTCTACCATACCTACCACTCGTTGTGCACGGTGGCATCCCGTAATGTGACGGACATTGCGGGGTGTATGTTGCTTCTTGTATCGTGGATCTACCATAGGTTCCGTGCTTTAGTGTAGCGGGTTACGACGTCATCAAGTTCCCACTTTCTTCTAGGTATATGAAAGTTGTAATTAATTTGTTGATTACCATATAGTAGACACGTAATATATGTTGGAATATAACTAATGAAAATCTATAAAACTATCTTTCATCTACGCAGGTTGGCAGGGCTAACGCAAAAGAGCAGAGATCGTCATGATAGCAGGATACTAAGTTTGCGTCGTCGTATCGATGCACTGACATTTGAGCAGGTATGATATAGTGTGCTCTATGTATTTTTTTTTCAATCTACCATTGGTATATCGTTTAATTAACGAAGCTCCCTAAATGTTTTTAAAATAGTTTCGCTGTACACTGTACGACGATGTAGAGCTATGTCAGATTGCGCCGGACTGGCTCATGGCTAACACAGAGCTTTATACATGGAGGGCTGTCATCCCTATCGTCTGCTTTCACTTTGTCGAGTTCCATCACATTAACAAGGTGAAGAGGCAGCTAGGGGGCAGCAGCACAGGCCAGCAGACCCAGTGAACGTTGATGAGTATCTCTTTAAGACGTCTAAGGGAGATGACACCTGATGGCTAGACCAGCATCATTACTGGTATGACCTATTCAGGGGCCGTTACCAAGCACAGCACTTGGTTACAATCGACACAGGAATACCTCACCTGGTGGCAGCAGGCCTGCAGAGTGAGATATCTTTCCGGTGATGACATCTTGGCCGATCCCAGAGCAGCAGCCCCACCGGCTGATATCCTCCCTGTAGCCCCTGGTCACAGAGATGAGATACAGTTACCGCCGGATGTCCCAGATTGGAGACGACGGGCGAGGAGGCGACTTTGCGATGATGTCTAGAGACCAGCACGACAGGCATGTGGTCAGCACGCTCGTAGGGACGGTGAGGATCCTTAGGACGGAGACCGACAGTTGTCAGACGAGGAAGTTAAGTACACCCGACAGGAGGAGGTACTCGAGGATGTCATTCCTGATGGACGTGCAGAGCAGCCGTCCGACGCATTTTTTGCTGACCATGAGGCTTATGCCGGGTGCCTCCATACCTGGTCACCATGCGGCTAATGACACCGGATGGGAGTAGCCTTAATTCGACATTGGATCCGATGTCGAGATAAACATCGATGATATGTTCAAGATCATCGGGGCGACCAGTGATGCGATAAAGGACTTGGCCAGTCGTTATCGCCACTGAAAAGACGATACCGACATACTTGGGACATCGAGCAGTGTATCCACCCAACATGGGACAACTCTTCCAGGGTACTATCAGACTCCTCCTCCACCACCGCACCAGTCTGGTTCTGCTCCGTTACCCTACTATCAGACTCCATCCCTACCACCACCGCCACCACTGTCCGGTTCTATCTGGCCACCACCTCTTACGCCTCCTCCCATGATTGTAGCAGCTCCTTCTCCGCCACCACACCAGCGTCCACCACCCACTTTCAGCCAGCCAGTTGTTCGTCCTCGTCCATACCATTCTCCCAGAGTGTCTTGTCCTCGTGGATGTGGGACTGGACACCACTTGGATCCTGCCACTGGACGGCGTTAGTTACCATTATTGCTATGTATTTTGCTTATTACTTATGTTTATAGACTTTCATCACATGTATGACTCTTTTTTAGTGCATCCGAATGTATGACTTGACTTGTTTATCCATGTGAGTATATGTTTTTTTATAAAATTATTGTAACTATATATAAAAATTGTCCTGTACAGTCGCACGTATCTCAGATGCACTACCCCAAATTAGCATACATGTACGTATTTCGGATGCCCTGGGTTAAAGCAGATGACATACTCGGATGCAGTGTATTCAATGTACAGTCTAGTTCATATCACGGGTGCACCCGAGATATGACTGGCATGCCCCGTATCACAGAATGGGGTTAGTGCATTTGAGATATATTCATTTTTTGGTTTCTTCCATTATATCCGAGATATGACTAAAAACGTATTTTAGTAAATACTTCCACATTTATTTAAATTGATAAATAGTATATTTATTTAATTTAAATAAAAAAATCCCAAAATATGTGGTTGCTATCTTTGACAAAAATAATAGTCATGTATTGCAAGGGGCACCTACTAAGGACATCCACACACAATAATATTACAACAAAGAGAAGGTAAATGGAAATTTAAACGGAAAAAGTTGTTGAATGTTTTTCCAATTTTTTTTTGGGGTATTCCAATCTGCAACGGATCTTATTTCATTTAATGATTTATTATTAGTTAATAAATTACTATATACACAAGATAAAATTTAAATATTTAGTAAAAAAAAAAACTT
>NC_029773.3:68411882-68418449 GCF_000817695.3 Arachis duranensis | reverse complement strand
TGTGGCCGGCTCCTTTAGTTTTTTGGACATGGATTTGGGCCAGAAAACCAACCGCATAAAAATCTGACCCACTTATATCCCATACTTGCCCCTGCCGTCTTGCTATTCGCCGCCAATCTCATCCGTCTGTTCTGAATTTCACATCGGGTCAGGTTACCAAGTTCATCCTCTGTCGTTTTGAACACTACCTGAACTTGGGATTGACTCATATTCTCTTTCGATTTCGTCGCCATTTCCCTCGCCGTTGAGACTCCTAGCGTTGTTTTGGCCCTCCTCAGTGGCGCCGGTGATCCTATTTTGTAGCTGGTGTCCCAGTTTCCTTAAATAAACCCTCTAAACACCACCCATCCTCACTAACACCATAACATCTCTGTCTCTACCACATCTGCCGTACCTCCGACCACTTCCAACGCTCCGTACCTCCGACAACTTTGCCGCCGCCGTGCCAATCCCAAGAACAAGGTTTATCTCGCCAGCCAAGGCTGCACATCTCCACACGAGGATCCTGTTAATGAGTACGTTCTCGCGGTTTTCTTCACATTAAGGTAATGAAGGTTCTGGATATATTTAAAATAAGAACAAGATGATTATTATTTTTGGATAATCGAGAACAAGAAAATTTATGTGATCATAATTGCGATTATATAATAGTTGCGCAACATCACACCACCAGTGGTGTATGTAGAGTTTAGATTTGAATGCTATATTGACATTTGTATATAAAATATGATATCATTCATTCAGAAATATACCCTAAAATCCATGGTTCTGAAAATTAGACCGGATCGGCCAATCTGACCGGTTTAACCACAAACCGGTGATTTTTACAGTTTGGTTCAACATTAAAAACCGTCGAATCAAAACCATTCTCAAACCGCTGAACCGGCCGAGAACCGGTCGGTCGGACCGAACCGGGACCCGGCCGGTTTTGAAAAACGGCGTCGTTTTCCGTTCTATTATAAAATGAAATGGCCAGGTCTCCATGCCCTCAACCCCTCGAGCCATTCCCATTCTTCAATCTTTCTCCCCAAAACACAACCCTAGATTACATGTCCCCCACCGCCACAGGGCTCAGCGCCGCCGTTTGTTGCTCTCAAGCACCATTGTGTTTTCGTCCGATCGTCCGCGCTTCTCCCTCATTCGGAAATCGGTGCGTCTTCCTCGAGTTCGCCGTCATTCGCTGCCTCGCTGGTCTTCGTCTGCTCAAACCCTAGCCTCCATCACTCTCCTCTTCAAGCTGTGTCACCGCCGCCGTCGAATCTGGTCCAACCGTCGTCCCTACTGTTTCAGCGTCGTCGCAGCTCGTCTCTGCCGTCGTGTCGCATATGCTCCACTCTCCTCTGCCGTCGCGTCGCGCTGCGAAGGGGAAAGAAGGGGTGGAGGTCGCGGGAGGAGGCGCGCGAAGGGTGAAGCCTTTGCTGCTTCCGCCGTGTTTGAGCTCGAAGACGGCCGCCAGTGCTGCTACCTCTGTTGCTGCCTCTGTCGTGCCTTGCCATCATGTTACCACTGATTTCATCTGCCCTCATTCTCGTTCTACTTCAAAATCATGCTAAATTTGTGAGTATCCGTCCTTTTTGAATATGTTTATAAATAATAAGATTAGACATTGATTTTTCTGAATTCTGATTATGGTTTTGTTCAAATTTACTGATGGCTTTGTTTGTAGTTGCTGGTTTTGCTGGGTAAAGGTTTAGTGTTTTGGAATGTTTTATAATGTGCTAATGTTTGTAATTGCTGGCTTTGTTTGTAATTGCTGGGTGAAGGTTTAGTGTTTTGTGATTATTGGTTAATGTTTTGGTTTAATGTTCTCTCTTTTCCAGATTTCCCTTCTCCCTGTATTTCTGCATGTTGCTGAATTGGTAATCAATAAATTTGCCTTTTTGCTGTAAATCGGGACTTTACTAGGATTTGTTAAATTTGTTGCTTGTTGCTGAATTTGTTGCTTCCCAGTCACAATATCAGAACAGAATGCTCAGTCAGTGCTTGAATGATTGGCTTTGCTCACTGATTGTATTTGATGATAAATTTTAAATTGATAACTTTTAAATTTTAAATTTGCACTGCCTATGTTACTGATTCACTGTTCTTTCAGTGCTTTTTGTTGTTGTTAATCATTGTGATGAGCTTTGTTAAAATTTGCACTGCCTATATTACTGAGTGTCCCTTCAGTGCTTTTTGTTGTTGTTAATCATTGTGATGAACTTTGTTAAAATTTGCACTGCCTATGTTACTGATTCACGGATTCATCCCTCTCGTCATTATCATTAGCATGAACTCCGAACCAAAACCCCAACTCTCTGGATAAAATTGTAACGAAAGCTGATTGAGACTTTTTCTTCTACTTAAGGTATGAATCAGAATGATGAGGCCAAGTTGTGAATACACAAGTGTCAACGGACTATAATATATATTGAGTTTGTGACATTAGAAGGGTGTAATAATAACAATAATAGAGTCATGTTATTTGAATATTGAGGTTTAACATTTAAACTCTCAGCTTCTCAGCCCTGTTTGATTCTTCATCTCAGGCAATTAAATCGAATCAACCAGGCCTTCATTTTCTTTTTCTTTTAGTTGATTCTTAATTTTTCTAATATATGTAGCTTTCTGAATCAATGGATCATATTATGTAATTTTCTTGATTTGGGATATTTTTGGAGATGCATTAGAAGAGCTATTTTATTATTATGTTTGCTATAATAATATTCACATGTTCTGTATGCTTGTGATTGTTTCGGTGTTTACATTTTCTTTCCAAGTCACTTGCTGTGGTTGTTCTTTGAGTTAAGGCTTTGTATGTGTGTGTGAGAATGTGATAATGTTGAATGCTGTTGCATCTAATAGGAGTTCTTGGAGTACCCTCATCTTTGGTCCTTTATAATTTATTTATTATTTTATTCTAAAACGGTTTTTCCAGTTGAACCACTGGTTGGACCGGTTGGACCAATGAACCAGTGAACCAGTGACTAAAGCGGTTTGATGACCGGTCCGGTTTTCAGAACCTTGCTAAAATCTACAAATCAATGATAAGCTGAAGTTGAAACTGGATTGCAGGTTTTCTACAATCTCTATGAATTGAACGTGACATAATACACATATATGGCTTCAAATGAGCTTCTGACATCTGCTGCGACAAACCCTGAAGGTCTATTTGGGTTTATACTTTCACAGTTTGCATTCCTAATTTTTATCTTGCTGCTGCTTTACTTCAATTCAAGCCTTGTTTGCTCAGTATATCCCAAATGCTTAATGAATAAATCTCCCAAGTCTACCACTTCTACTTATGATAATTGTTATTTGCATTGTGACTATATCGATTTTACTTGTTGGATTCTGGGTGCCTTTATGTGTAATATTTTAGTTTTAAATTCTGACCAAGAAAGGTACAAACCATGGTATAGTTACCACTAGTGTAAGCTGCCACAGATTGAGCTAGAGCTAGATTTATAATCATATAGATATTATCTAATAAAATGAACTTTTAAATTGGGCACCTTTGCAGAATGGGTTTTTAAGGGTGGAATTTAAATCTAGAAGTGTAAAAAGTTCATAAATCCTTTCTGTGGCTGAGTATTTCACCTTCAATATAATTTTTTTATTTGTTTATTTATCCTTATCATTATTGATAACTTTGTCTATGTTGAGATTGTTGCGAAAATTTTATATAGCTGGTCCCAAACTTGGATAAAAGAGGAGAGTGGTGTTAGGCTTGCAAGTTGCAACAGCTAACGTAAAACTTGTCGAATCTTAATGACATGGATCCTTGTGATTATTGACCTAAATTATTCCTGTCATGCTGAGCATGTTTTTAAACTTGTCAGTTCTGACTGAAGCGGCAAAGACAAAGGAGAATAAGGGAGAAGAAGAAGAAGAAAAGAAGGAGATGAGTCGGAAGGAGAAGCGGAAGGCATTAAAGAAAATGAAACGGAAGCAAATCAGGAAGGAGATTGCAGTTAAGGAGCGGGAAGAGGAGGAGGCTCGCATCAACGATCCCGACGAGCAGAGGAGGATGCAACTCCTGGAGCAGCAGGAGGCTGAGAGAATGGAGAGTGACAGGAAGCTTTTCGAGGAAAGAGAGAGGGCTTGGATGGAGTTACAGCAGAGGATCCAGCAGCAGCAGGAGCAGCAACAGCAACAGATAGACCTTCTTGAAGAATCACAGTCGGCACGCAATGATAATGGTAGTGACAATGATGATGATCAATGGGAATATGTGGAGGAAGGGCCTCCTGAGATTATCTGGCAAGGAAATGAGATTATCCTCAAGAGGAACAAAGTGAGGGTTAGGGTTTCAAATAAGGAAACAAAACAAAATCAGGTATTATCATAACTGCATCCTTCTGTTATTCAAAGAATTTCTTTCAACCTTATTTAACACTGTTGTTGTTGCTCTTGCTGTTGCAGCATGCTGATGATGCTGATAGACCTACCTCAAATCCTTTACCCCCAGAATCTCACTCAAATTCATTCGCTCAGCAGGTGCTGGAGAATGTTGCTCAACAAGTACCCAATTTCGGAACAGAACAGGTTATTTAGTTCTTATCTCATCTTGATCTTGCTGTTTCTCCTTTCGTAATTCTCAATGTGCTTATCTTTTTTTTTTTTGGGTTATCATGGCAGGACAAAGCTCATTGCCCTTTTCATTTAAAAACTGGAGCATGCCGATTTGGTCAACGTTGTAGCAGAGTCCACTTTTACCCTGATAAATCCTGCACCCTTCTGATGAAAAACATGTACAATGGTCCTGGCCTGGCTTGGGAGCAAGATGAAGGCCTTGAGGTCTGTTAATGCTGCTTTTGTGCCTTCGCTGTATCCTCAAAGAAGCTCCTTCCAATTTCCTTTTTTATAATTTTATTCTGCAATTAGTTACTTTATTATATAATAGCGGTTTTCTATCTTATATCAGAATATGCCTTTTACATCTTTTGTCTACAGCTGTTTCATCTATCAATAAAAAATGAAAGCATCCATGTCAATGGAGTCTATTCAGTTCAATTATTTTTCTTGTAGATATTCTCTTGTTCTTTAACTTGATAATAATCAGATTCATTGCGGTGGAGGCTCATGGTTTTGGTCTTGGTATGGTGGGTCAAGATTAACGATATTAGCTGTTGTATCCTTGGGGTTGTTAGTAACTTAATCAACTATTTTCTTTTGGTTGTGTTTGACCCTTTTTCCCTTTTAATACCTATTCTTAGATATGTGTTTATTTAGTATCTGAGTCCTTTCTTTCTATTACCATTGGCATCATATGTTCGCAACTGCTTTCAATATTTCATATGTTCTTTGAGGTGGGAGGATTTTCTTCTTCATGATGTTTCAATCAATATTTTATATCTATATCACATTTTAGGATGTATTCATTAATTAGATTGTACAGTTAAAATTCATACTTTTAAATTTCACAATGTCCAAAATCTCTTGATCCTTAACCATAAATAGTTGTTGGGCAGTTGGGCAATATTCAAGCCATGGCTTGTGGAGCTATGTTGCAGATATCACCAAATGGTTTGAGATTATTGCAGCCAGACATAAAAATGGGGATGAAGTTAGTTGGTTCTTGAAAGTACATTGCTTTGTGTGTGTGGGTGGGGGAAAGGAAAATGTTTATGCATGGCCAGAATTTATGTTGATAAAATCTGTATTGTTTCATATACAAACTTATATTCCATTATGCTTCTGTGTTTCATTGCTTCTTGGTTGCCTAGCTATAGACTCATTGATCCTATTAGTTATAGGAAAATCCAATATGTTATCATATTCTATTTTCATTCAAGTTGTGTGAGTCTAGTATGCTTAGATAAAGATAATAAAAACTGCTCTTTGTAGGCATCCTAGTGTATAACTTTTCAAAATTGATACGTATAATTCTTTTAGCCGATACAATCCTTACTCCATGAATCTTCTTGTCATCTTAAGAATCTTGCAAACTAGTGAATTTTCATCCCTTATGCACGAACAGGAAGTGCTGAATTTGGCATCTGCTACTTCTTTTAGCTTTGTTTTGATCCCTATTGCACTGCTGAGATAGCTGAAACTGGAATAGAATTATCTTCACTGTTTTTGGTTATGTAGGCCTTATAGTTAATATTTTATCATTTGTATAGAAATAATTGAAAGCTAATATTCTAGTACTTGGTATATTTATTACGTTGTCAGAATCTAAAAATCCTTATTTAACTTGTTTACCTATTTTTCAGTACACGGATGAGGAGGTTGAACGCTGTTTTGAAGAATTTTATGATGATGTTCATACGGAGTTCCAGAAATTTGGAGAAATTGTGAACTTCAAGGTTCTTTTGTAATGCTTTTTATATACTGAAAAGTTTTCTGCATGAAGTTTTGACAAATAGAGACACAATATGTTTGGTTGTATTGAGATAGAGACAAATAGAGACACATTGGACCTGAAATACACTCACTCAATATGCATCTCGGAAGGAAGGGCACTAGTGTCTCTATCTTTAGTGACTGTCTCAATGTCCTATTTCACCCTATCTCTTGTTCCAAACACAACATTACATAACTATTATGGTCTTGCTTTGAACTTTACCCACAATGAGCCCT
>NC_029773.3:68408511-68411824 GCF_000817695.3 Arachis duranensis | reverse complement strand
TATATTTATCAAACAATTTTGTAAGTGAAATAATTCCTTTAAGGTTTGTTAGCGATTAGAAGACCATATTCTTGTTATTTGTTAGCGATTAGAAGACCATATTTTGGTACCAAATTTGAATCACATTAAAAATATTTGAATTTTCAGGGGCATGAGTTGGTTATCCCTTCCTGATCTTCCTTTTTCTCCAACTTATGCAAATGCTTCTTTATCCTTATTCCTGTCAGGTGTGTAAAAATGGTGCATTTCACTTGCGAGGAAATGTCTATGTTCAGTATAAACATTTGGACTCCGCTCTGCTTGCTTACAACACTGTTAATGGGCGCTACTTTGCTGGGAAACAGGTAATTCATTCCCTGTTTATTCTTGATGAATATCTTGAATTTTGTATGAACATATGAATTTCATCGAAGATCCAATTAAGATAGAAATTCATCGGTCTTGGGACTTCTGCCTCTCCTTTGTTCAATATCTGGGAAATTCCCAGTATTGTATTGACGAGCTGTAAGGACTAAGGCCGTAACTCCTGCTATCCATGGGAACCCTGAGGATGTTTGATGCAAAACTGGATGTGTCTTATTTCAGGTAAGTTGTAACTTTGTTAGTTTGACAAGATGGAAGGTTGCCATATGTGGCGAATATATGAAGTCAGGTTACAAGGTATACAATTTATCAGTGATTTATATTTCGTTCCCCTAGTATATATTACATATAGCTTTGGATACTGAAAACACGTGTGGTTCATTTGTAGATCATTTGTAGAAACGATGTGATGACTTGGTTTCAACTTCAAACTTTAAATAGTTTTTTTTTTTTTTATCCCTTAAATTAATTTAAGGGTTGAAGGTCAATTTGTTGATGCTGTTCTTTTCCGTTGCATGTTAACAGACTTGTTCTCATGGAACAGCATGCAATTTTATACACTGTTTCCGAAATCCTGGTGGAGACTATGAATGGGCTGATTCTGATAGACCGCCCCCAAAATATTGGATGAAAAAGATGATAGCATTATTTGGTTATTCTGATGATTATGAGGCTTTAGGGGAGCGAGAAAATTTGAGTTTGCAAAAGAATACCGGGGAGATGTCAAGATCAGATTCTTTCAGGTATGCTTTTTTCACTTTGTTGTTCCTCATTCTATGACAATAAATGGTGTGAATTTTAACGGACCAACTAGCTATTACCATTTTATCAATATGCTCAAATTTGGACCTGCTTATATTATTTGAAAAATGGAGCAAAAGCTCCAATTGAGGGTAGCATGGTGCACAAGCATGTCACAACATGAACTGTGACCTTTGTCATAGGGACTGGAGATAACTATTGGTCCAAAATTCCCCCTCAAAAATTCCAACTGATAAATTAACCAAAATTTCCTATCAAATCTGTGCAAAGAATTTTGCAGGCTACACTTAGGCTTGCATTCTTGTGCTGCAACAAAGGCTGTCTTATATTTGAGGGAAAGTAACTAATTGTTAGCATTAGTCTAATAAAATTTTATTTAGAGGAAATATGGCTTGGAATAGCATTTTGTTGATTTGAGTCCAAATTTTCAATTTGTGAACCGGAACCATATTTTATGTATGAGGCAAATATTTTGTTCATGCTGGGTTTTATGTATATTTTTTATACGTTAATTTATACTCATTCTTATAGTATGAGAATCTTTTGCAGGTACCACTCAAGTAGATCAAGATCTAGGGAGAGGGACCAGTTGAAAAGTTATTCTAGCAGAAGAAAACATGGAGACGAACGAAGGCAAAGATCTCCTGATGAGGGATGGAATGCCAATTCAAAAGAGAATCATAAAATTAAGCACAAAACTCCGGTTTCTGATTCCAATAGGGAATGGCTAGAAAAAGATGAAAATAGGGAAAGTCACCATAAACATTACGGAAAAAGCTTGTTACATAGTGACAAGGATGACAGTCGCAGAAGCCATGATGAGGATTTTGATACAGATTTGGCTAATACTGGTAAGGACAATGAAGTAGAACATGGAAAAGAACGACGACACTGTAAGAAAGGGAAGAGAGATAGAAGGGATCGGATTTATGAGTCCGAATCAGAGCACCATACCAGTAGAAGGAAAAGTTCACGGCATCACAGTAGGGACAATAGAACCGGTGAAGCTGAATCTAATAAAGATTTGTTTGATCAAGGAGACTTGGAACCTCATGATAGCTCTAGGAAAAACTCGAGACACAGGAGGTTTAACCATCGAGAAGATAACAGAGACTATGATAGTGAACATGATGAAGTTGATGGAGATTGGTCACGGAGAGAGAGAGACAGAAGATCTAGCTATCGAGAAGACATTAAAGACCATGAAAATGAATGTGATGAAGTCGATAGAGGTTGGTCACGGTGGGATGGGGACGGAAGATCGCATAATAAAAAGAAGCGTTCAAGACACCATCACTCACCAGATGTCGGATTACAGTGATGTAGACATCTAAGAATGCCAGTAAGATTAACTTTTGTATTCCTGTGATGATGCTTTATCATCTTTTGTACAATCTCTTCTCTTAGTGTTTCCTTTTTTTTTTTTTCCTTCTATGAAACAAAAAAAGAATGCAAGTTAAACGAGCATGAGAAGGTTTGTTTTTGTAAATTCTCATATTATAGTGAGGAGATTGGTTATGCTATTAATATTGGCTATTGGTTAAGAGAGAGCTGTGAAAATAGTTGTAGTCAGATGGTTTATTCTTTGCATACCGGACGTGGTAGGAAAAGAGAGATACTAGTAAGATTGTTTCAATTAAAGTAATGAAAATCTTTTTCAAGATATATGACTTTGGTGTTGCTCAGTACTGGTGGCACACCTGTAGTTCGCTAGTAATAAATTGTATTGTTTTCAATACCTTGCTTCCTACTTGAAATTAAACTCGTGTAATTTTGGTTACTTCTGTTATTTTATAACTAATAAAAAAAACCTGATAATTGTGCAGGTATATCAAGCAAATATTTTGTAAATATATAGACTACAGTAAGTATGAAATGATTATGTTAAAATGAAACTAAAATATTATTCTTTATTTATTTATAGACCAAAACCTATTTATAATAAATTTAACAATTGGACCTAGAAGTTTTTGTGATGATTTCATAATAATTAAGTAACCAAGTAACGCGGGAGGTGCTAAGGTCCGAGCGGGTCGCAGATCCGTCGGGCAATGGGTTCATCGTTTGGATCCTCGGTTCTTTTTGGGCTTGACCAAAACACACACACATTATATGTTAGATATTGTTTTTATAAAATAATTTTATGAATGCCCCTTTAATTTACCAAAAAAAAAATAATTTGTTGAAC
>NC_029773.3:68380754-68408457 GCF_000817695.3 Arachis duranensis | reverse complement strand
TGAAATAGTATTTTCTATTATTTTATGCGTGAAAAACAGATGAAAAATTTAAAATTTTTTTCAGAGAGTAATTTGATTTTGTTGTGATAAGTACTGATTTGGATGCTCATTTCCTATGAAACTCTATTTACTAAGGATGACTATATTAAATGTAGTTTGAAAATGTTTCATTATAAATAGAGGTTTAAGCCTCTGAACGAAGATACACAACACACAATCAATAATAACAACATTCTCTCTCTCTTTTATATTCTCTCTTTACAAGTATTTTAAGTACTCCTTTCTCTTACTTTTATATATAATATAGTAAATATATTAATCATCTCTATTATATTGAGATAGTAATTCTAGTAAATATTACTACTTAGGTTATCTAATTATATTTTTATATTTTATTTGTTACTTCTTCCTTATTTATTTAGTTATTTTATAACACGTTATCAGCACGAAGCTCTAACAAAGCTTTAGGAAGACTTCAAGTAACAAATTTTTTATTATGTCAAAATTCTTTCATCTTGAATATAATGCTTTTGATATATTTGGAAATAATTATTTATCATGGATATAGATATTGAAATCCATCTTGATTCAATGGATCTTGAAGATACCATTGAGACTGAAAATAATACATCCCAAAAGGATAAAGCCAAAGCGATAATTTTCCTTCGTCGTCATCTTGACGTATGATTGAAAAATGAATATCTCACATTAATAGATCTTGCAGATCTGTGGAAAGACTTTGAAAAAAGGTACAATCATATGATACTTCCTCAAGCCCAATATGTTAGGAAAAACTTTCTTGACCTTCCATGTCTCGAATGTGCTCCTGCAGCAGCAGTATCGAGAAAAAGAATTTAAAAATATTCTGATTTAATTTCTTGCTTTCTTGTTGCTGAACGCAACAATGAGTTACTTTTAAGGAATCATGAAGCGTGTCCAGTTGGCGCCGCCCCATTTCCTGAAGTAAATGCGGCAATTAACCCCAGAAGAGGTAAATGGCAAGATTTTGATAACAAGAAAAATTATGAAAGGAAAAAGAAATTATGTTCACAAGAAAGATCTCACCAGAAGTGGGATAAATAAAGAAATAATGGGCAAAGTATATCAATTGAAGATAAATGCTTCCGTTGTGGTGGAAAGGGTCATTGGTCACGTACCTGTCGTATCCCAAGGCACTTAGTTGATCTTTATCAAGCATCCTTGAAAAAGGATGACAAAGGAAAGGAAACAAATGTTGTTTCAAATGATAAAAATTCCACCACTCATTATGATGTATCTAATTTCTTTAAGGATTCTGAAGAAAATATTGACTATTTGATCAATGATGGAATAGTTTGATATATATATATGTGTGTTTGCTAAGTATTCATATGAATAATTTTAATGTGCATGTACTTCTACTCATTTTATTATTATTATTATCATTTGTTTTTGAAGAAAAATGGCAAGGACATATTCTGAAGATATTTGCCTTGCGGATAGTGCAAGTTTGCACACTATTCTTAAAAGTGATATATATTTTACCCATCTTGTGCCAAAAGAAGAATATGTTAATACTATTATTGGCTCAGGCAATGTGATAGAAGGCTCCGGAAGAGCTATAATTTTGTTTCCTGTAGGAACAAAATTTATAATAAATAATGCACTATTATCTACTAAGTCTCTAAGGAACTTGTTGAGTTTCAAAGATATTCGCCGAAATGGATATCATATTGAAACAATGAATGAGAAAAATCATGAGTATTTATGTAGCACAACTCATGATTTAAATAAAAAGGTTATATTAGAAAAGTTAACCTCACTTTCATCTGGGTTGTATTATACCAAGATTAGTGCAATTGAATCACATGCCATTGTAAACCAGAAGTTTACTAGCCCAAATGAATTCATAACTTGGCATGATAGATTGGGTCATCCGGGAACAACCAGGATGAAGAGAATTATTGAAAACTCCCATGAACATTCACTAAAGAACCAGAAGATTCTTAAAACTAGTGAATTTTGTTGTGCTGCATGTTCTCAGGGAAAGTTAATTTTAAGGCCATCACTAGTAAAGATTGGATTTGAGTCCCCTGAATTCCTAGAAAGGATTCAAGGTGATATATGTGGACCTATTCATCCACCATGTGGATCTTTTAGATATTTTATGGTCCTGATTGATGCATCTTCGAGATGGTCACATGTGTGCTTATTATCTTCTCGCAACCTGGCGTTTGCGAGATTACTGGCTCAAATTATTCGATTAAAAGGACAATTTCCAGAAAATCCAATCAAAGCAATTTGTCTTGATAATGCTGGTGAATTTACTTTCCAAGCTTTTGATGCTTATTGTGTGGCTAATGGAATAAATGTTGAACATCCAGTAGCTTATGTTCACACACAAAATGGTTAGCAGAATCACTTATTAAGCGTCTCCAATTAATTTCTAGACCCTTGCTTTTGAGAACAAATCTCCCAACCTCGGTTTGGGGGCATGCTATTTTACATGCCGCAGCACTTATTCGTTTGAGGCCAACGAGTTACCATCAGTTCTCTCCTATGCAATTAGCTTTTGGCCAGCAGCCAAATATTTTCCATTTAAGAATATTTGGGTGTGCGATATATGTTCCTATTGCACCACCTAATCGCACCAAAATGGGACCCCAAAAAAATTGGGGATATATGTTGGATATGATTCTCCCTCTATAGTGAGGTATCTTAAAATACAAACTGGAGATGTATTTAAACCCCGGTTTGCGGATTGTCATTTTGATGAATCAAAATTTCCAACATTAGGGGGAGAGAATAAGCTTCCTGAAAAGGAACTTAATTGGAATGCATCATCGTTGATGCATTTAGATCCTCGATCAAGACAATGTGAACTAGAAGTTCAAAAGATTATACATTTGCAAAGAATAGCAAATGAATTGCGTGATGAATTTTCCGATACAAAGAGGATAACTAAATCTTATATACCAGTGGAAAATACCCCAATTCGAATTGATGTCCCAGTAGGACAAGTAGCCACTGAAGCAAATTCACACCAGAAGCGTGGCATGGCAGAAAATGTCCCAATTCGAATTGATGTCCCAGTAGGACAAATAGCCACTGAAGAAAATACACGCCAGAAGTGTGGCAGGCCTGTCGGTTCCAAAGATAAAAATCCTCGAAAGAAAAAAGAGGTAAATACTATTCCTGTTGGAAAAGACATAGTAAAAACACCTGTAGTTGTCCAAAATTCTGATATAATATTAACGTCAGAAGACGTTTAGGTGCCTGAAAATTGTGAAAATGACGAGATCTCGATAAATTATGTCTTTACAGGAGAGAAATGGGACCGAAATAAGACAATTGTCAATGAAATATTTGCATATAATGTGGCATTAAATATCATGCATGAAAGTAAGGATCTTGAGCCAAGATCAGTCGAAAAATGATAAAGGAATGATTGGCCAAAATGGAAAGAAGCCATGAAGGATGAATTAGACTCACTTACAAAACGTGAAGTCTTTGGACCTGTAGTCCGTACATCAGAAGATGTAAAACCTGTTGGATACCGATGGGTATTTGTGAGAAAATAAAATGAGAAAAATGAAGTTGTGCACTACAAAGCCCGACTTGTGGCACAAGGTTTTTCACAAAGGCCCGGTATAGATTATGAAGAAACGTATTCCCCTGTAGTGGATGCAATAACATTGCGTTATTTGGTCAGTTTATCTGCATATCATAAATTACATATGCATTTAATGGATGTTGTAACAGCCTATTTATACGGATCATTAGATTGTGATATCTATATGAAAGTCCCTGAAGGATTAAAGATATCTAAATCATCCAATGAATATTCGCAAGGGTTATACTCAGTCAAATTGCAAAAATCTTTATATGGTCTAAAGCAATCTGGACGAATGTGGTATAATCGCCTTACTTAGTATTTGGCCAAAAACGGATTCAAGAATGATGATATCTGTCCATGTGTTTTCATAAAGAAAACCGCATCTGGATTCATTATAATTACTATGTATGTTGATGATTTAAATATCATTGGGACTCTTGAAGAGATTCCAACAATTATAAAAACTCTGAAAGAAGAGTTTGAGATGAAAGATCTCGGAAGGACTAAATTTTGTCTCGGCCTGCAGATCGAGCATACAAAAAATGAGATCTTTATTCATCAAGTGACATACACAGAGAAGATCTTGAAAAGATTTTATATGGATAAATCACATCCTTTGAGTACCCCAATGATCGTAAGATCTTTAGATGTGGAAAAGGATAAATTCCGTCCTAAGGAAGAAAATGAAGATATCCTTGGTCCTGAAGTACCATATCTTAGTGCCATTGGAGCGCTAATGTATCTTGCTAATAATACGCGACCTGACATATCATTCGCGGTGAATTTACTAGCAGGATATAGTTCCTCTCCAACCAGAAGACATTGGAGTGGAATCAAACAGATCTTTCGATATTTTCATGGAACGATTGATATGGGGTTGTTTTATCCCTATGAATCCAGGTCACAACTAGTTAGCTATGCAGATGCCAGATACTTGTCTGATCCACATAAAGGGAGATCTTAAACAAGATACCTGTTTACATATGGTGGTACAGCTATATCATGGAGGTTCACAAAACAGACGATAGCAGCAACCTCCTCTTATCATGCTGAAATACTAGCAATTCATGAAGCTAGTCGCGAGTGTTTTTGGTTGAGGAGCCTGATTCAATATATTCTGTTATCATGTGGACTGACTGATCATAAGATGGCTCCAACTATCCTGTTTGAAGATAATACAGCATGTATTGCTCAACTTAAAGGCGGATATATCAAAGGTGATAGAACAAAGCATATTTCTCCCAAATTCTTCTTTACTCATGATCTTCAAAATCAAAAGACAATTGATATCCAACAGATCCGCTCAAGTGACAATCTGGCAGATTTGTTCACAAAGTCACTCCCAAAATCCTCCTTTGAAAGATTGGTACATGAGATTAGGATGCGCCGATTTCGAGACATTAAATGATGTCGGCAAGAGGGGGAGACTGTAATCTTTTTTCCTTGGTCAAGTTTTTTTCCCATTGGGTTTTTCTTGACAAGGTTTTTAATGAGGCAGTCCCCATCACCAAAGGATATTGTACTCTTTTTCCTTCACTAAGGTTTTTTCCCGCTGGGTTTTTCTTTAGTAAGATTTTAACAAGGCAGTAATCCTAAATGGTCATCCAAGGGGGAGTGTTGTGATAAGTACTGATGTGGATGCCCATTTCCAATGAAACTCTATTTACGAAGGATGACTATATTAAATGTAGTTTGAAAATGTTTCATTATAAATAAAGGCTTAAGCCTCTGAATGAAGATACACAACACACAATCAATAATAACAACGTTCTCTCTCTCTCTTTTATATTCTCTCTCCTTACAAGTATTTTAAGTACTCATTTCTCTTATTTTTGTATATAATATAGTAAATATATTAATCATCTCTATTATATTAAGATAGTAATTCTAGTAAATATTACTACTCAGGTTATCTAATTATATTTTTATATTTTATTTGTTACTTCTTCCTTATTTATTTAGTTATTTTATAATAGATTTGTATTTTTCAAGTTTAGAGACTAAAATAAGTTATGAGTAAAAATTTAGTGACTAATTTTTTAAATTACTTACTTAATACATAAATAAATAGTATTAGGAGACATGATATTATTATTTATTTCAGTATATGGTCAAATATTATTTTGGCACGACATTGCGAAAATTTTGAATCAAATTAAGAGTCAACTTTAGGATCGAGGTAAATTTGAGGATTAAAGTTGAGTATTAAGTATTAACTCCTCAACCAAACCAACTATATACTCTCTAGATTCTTTAGTACTGGCTCCCGTACAATTTTGTTCATGGTAGAATTATCAACAATTTAATTGGGTATTCTTTAAAAATAGTATAATATTCAGTCTTTTATCATAATAATTTTAAAAAAAATTAAAATAAACACATCTAAAAATTATGAATAAATTTGCTGTCTTTTTAAAATTAAATACATCAAAATTTGATTTTAAAATTATAAAATAAACTTTAAACTATTTAATTATTAACTAAACCCGTACAAAACACTCGAAGAAGTTATACTCGCGCACATGGAAAACTTCAGAGGCGCACATCGAGAAGTTATCCTCCGCCGTCGTTCATCTGCGCCACCTTCTTCTTCCGCGTTCATCCTCGATGGTGCCTTCCTCCTTCTCTGGTACTCATTCACAACGCCACATTCTCCTTCGTTAACACTCATCATCGTCGTCGCCTTCCTCCTCCTCATCGCCATTCCTCCTCCGCATCAATGTCGCCACGCCAAAAATTTACCTAAGGTTTGGATAGGTTTCTGACACTATTACTTTTTTTTATTATTCTGTATAAGTTTTTTAATTTTTTTGAAATAAAAAATCGAATAAAATGGCCTGAAGAGATTTTCATATATATTGCAATGTTAAATTATTTTTGCACGTGTAATTTCTGTATTTTAGAAGTATTTCAAAATATTTTTTGTATAACTTTATAATTTTACATGTGTTACAATTATTTTTTAATATTTAAATTTAAATTTTAGATTTATGATTTTCGATGTGTTTCAAAAATATTTTTTGTATAACTTCATAATTTTAGATGTGTTACAATTATTTTTTAATGTTTAAATTTAAATTTTAGATTTATGATTTTGGATGTGTTTTAAAAATATTTTTTGTATAACTTAAAATTTTAGATGTGTTATAATTAAAAATATTTTAGTTTGTGTATATAATTATATTCGACCCTTCATCATTAGAAAGTCGTAAAAACAAATCCTGCATTTTATCAAAGGTACAATAAGTAAGGAATTAATTTTTTTCCAAATACACTGCTTTTTGAATTTTTTTTTTCTGCAGATACAAATTGAAATATTGTAGTAGAATAAAAGAAAGAAAACAGAAAAAATAAATATAAAAGAAAGAAATAATAAATAACTATAAAGTGTTGTGATAAGAACGAGCAACGTGGATGCCTATTCCCATGAAAAACTCACATTTTCAAAGAAGGAATGATATTAAATGCATGTTGAAATTAAGCTCCCAATATATGTATAAACAGAGGCCTTTGCCTCTAAGAGAAATACAAGCACTCAAACAATAAACAAATGAAATTCTCTCTCTTTACTTTTAATACTTCTTTCTATCTTTATATATATATATATATATACACATTACAACTAAGAGTGAAAACAGGTCATGTCAGGCCAGACTTTGTTCTTAATAGGCCCGTTATCAGCACGAGACTCTGATCAAATTTTTAGGAAGACTCAGGTAACAAATTTTTATTATGTCAAAACTCTCTCATCTTGAATTCAATGCTCTTGATATATCTGAAAACAATTATTTATCATGGATATTAGATGCTGAAATCCATCTTGATTCAATGGATCTTGGAGATACCATTAAGGCTGAAAATAATGCATCCCAGAAGGATAAAGTCAAAGCCATAATTTTTCTTCGTCGTCATCTTCACGAAGGATTGAAAAATGAATATCTCACATTAAAAGATCCTGCAGATCTTTGGAAAGACCTTGAAGAAAGGTACAATCATAAAAAATGGTGATACTTCCTCAAGCCCGATATGAATGGACGCACTTGCATTTACAGGATTTTAAATCCATAAATGAATATAATTCTGCAATGTTTCGAATCACCTCACGAATAAAATTATGTGGGAAAAAGATAACTGATCATGATATGTTGGAGAAAACTTTCTCAACCTTCCATGCCTCGAATGTGCTCCTGCAGCAGTAGTATCGAGAAAAAGGGTTTAAAAAATATTCTGAGTTAATTTCTTGCCTTCTTGTTGTTGAACGCAACAATGAGTTGCTTTTGAAAAATCATGAAGCGCGCCCACCTGGTGCCGCCCCATTTCCTGAAGTAAATGCGGTAAATTACCCCAGAAGAGGTAAATGGCAATATTTTAATAATAAGAAAACTTATGGAAGGAAAAAGAATTATATTCAAAAGATAGGATCTCACCAGAAGTGGGATAAAGAAAAAAATATCGGGCAGAATAAATCAACAGAGGATAAGTGTTTCCGTTGTGGTGGAAAGGGCCATTGGTCACGTACCTGTCGTACCCCAAGGCACCTAGTCGATCTTTACCAGGCATCTTTGAAAAAGGACGACAAGGAAAAAGAGTTGAATTTCGTTTTAAATGATGCTGAAAATTTCACCACTCATTATGATGTATCTGATTTCTTTGAGGATCCTGAAGGAAATATTGGTCATTTGATTAATGATGGAATAGTTTAATGTGTGAGATAGTTAAGTATTCATGTAAATAAATAATGTAAAGAACTTATTATTAAGTTTTATTTTCTATGTATTTAAGTTTCAAATATGATGTATATAAATAATGAAATATTAATGTTTATGAATTTTGAAATTATTAAATGTGTCATGTTTTAAAATAAAATTTTAGTATATGACATTATTTTATGTACAATGTTTCTTAGAAAAATAATTCTGATCAAGTATTCAATTTATCTGTGCATACTACTCATTTTATTATTATTTGTCTTTGAAGAAAATGGCAAAGATATATAATGAAGATGTATGTCTTGCGGATAGTGCAAGTTCGCACACTATTCTTAAAAGTGATATATATTTTACCCATCTTATGCCAAAAGAAGAATGTGTTAATACTATTATTGGCTCAAGTAATGTGATAGAAGGCTCCGGAAGAGCTATAATTTTGTTTTCCGGAGGAACAAAATTCATAATAAATAATGCACTGTTTTCTACCAAGTCTCGAAGAAACTTGTTGAGCTTTAAAGATATTCGCCGAAATGGATATCATATTGAGACTACGAATGAGAAAAATTATGAGTATTTATGTATCACAACTCATGATTCAAATAAGAAAGTTATATTAGAAAAATTACCCTCACTTTCATCTGGGTTGTATTATACCAAGATTAGTTCAATTAAATCACATGCCACTGTAAACCAGAAATTTACTAGCCCAAATGAATTCATAACTTGGCACGACCGATTGGGTCATCCGGGAACAACCATGATGAGGAGAATTATTGAAAATTCTCATGGACATTCACTAAAGAATCAGAAGATTCTTAAAACTAATGAATTTTGTTGTGCTGCATGTTTTCAGGGAAAGTTAATTTTAAGGCCATCACTAGTAAATGTTGGATTTGAGTTCCCTGAATTCCTAGAAAGGATTCAAGGTGATATATGTGGACCTATTCATCCACCATGTGGATCTTTTAGATATTTTATGATTCTAATAGACGCATCTTCAAGATGGTCACATTTGTGCTTATTATCTTCTTGCAACCTGGCGTTTGCGAGATTATTGGCTCAAATTATTCAATTAAAAGCACAATTTCCAAAAAATTCAATTAAAGCAATTCGTCTTGATAATGCTGGTGAATTTACTTCCCAAGCTTTTGATGCTTATTGTATGGCTAATGGAATAAATGTTGAACATCCAGTAGCTTATGTTCACACACAAAATGGGTTAGCAGAATCACTTATTAAGCGCCTCTAGTTAATTGCTAGACCCTTGCTTATGAGAACAAATCTCACAACCTCAGTTTGGGGGCATGCTATTTTACATGCCGCAGCACTTATTCGTTTGAGGCCAACGAGTTACCATCAGTTCTCTCCTATGCAATTAGCTTTTGGCCAGCATCCAAATGTTTCCCATTTAAGAATATTTGGATGTGCGATATATGTTCCCATTGCACCACCTAATCGCACTAAAATGGGACCCCAAATAAAATTGGGGATATATATTGGGTATGATTCTCCCTCTATAGTGAGGTATCTTGAGATACAAACGGGAGATATATTTAAAGCCCCGTTTGCGGATTGTCATTTTGACGAATCAAAATTTCCAACATTAGGGGGAGAGAATAAGCTTCTTGAAAAGGAATTTAATTGGAATGCATCATCGTTGATGCATTTAGATCCTCGGTTAGGGCAATGTGAACTAGAAGTTCAAAAGATTATACATTTGCAAAGAATAGCAAATGAATTGCCTGATGCATTTTCCGATACAAAGATGATAACCAAATCTTATATACCAGCGGAAAATGCCCTAATTCGAATTGATGTCCCAGTAGGACAAGTAGCCACTGAAGTAAATTCATGCCAGAAGCGTGGTAGAGCGAAAAATGCCCCAATTCGAATTGATGTCCCAATAGGACAGATAGCCACTGAAGCAAATACACGCTAGAAGCGTGGCAGGCCTGTCGGTTCCAAAGATAAAAATCCTCGAAAGAAAAAAGAGGTAAATACGATTCCTGTTGAAAAAGACATAGTAAAGACACCTGCAATTGTCCAAAATTCTGATATAGTGTTAATACTAGAAGACGTTCAGGTACCTGAAAATTGTGAAAATGATGAGATCTTGATAAATTATGTCTTTACAGGAGAGAAATGGGACCGAAATAAGACAATTGTCAATGAAATATTTGCATATAATGTGGCATTGAATATCATGCATGAAAATAAGTGAAGGTTGTGGTAGGCTTAGAGAAGGGGGGTTGAATCTATGCCTTCCTTTTAGTTGTTGTTATTACCCCTTTAAGACAGATTTGCAATTCTGATTCTATTTGAACTCAGCAGCGGAAATTTATGAGACAATTTATTTTTGTCTCATGATTATCAGAAAACAAAACACAGCAGAGAAAAGAAAAGCTAACACTAGCAAGTATCCTGGTTCAGTTGCCTTGTGTTATGCAACCTACATCCAGTCTCCTCCACAATTATGGAAGAATTTCACTATAGTTAACAGAATTACATACACCAATTTCACACTCAAGTTCTATCCTAACTTGACATTGGCTATGCTAACTCCTAACTATTCACTCTTAGTGCTAACCCAACTAAGAAAGGGATACCAAACAGGTACAAGATACAAGACACTTAACCAACCTAAAGAAATCAGAAAAATAACTCTAGGCTTTTCTCTCAAGTGTATCACTCATCCTTTTTCCACTCATGGCTTTTACTTGAGCTTTCCCACTATGCCTTTTCTCACAAGAAATTACAGAAAGATAAACTTGGAAAAGTACATTACAATCAGTAAAAACATGAAGGAGATTGACTTCATCAGCAGCCTCATTGCTATGTGCAAAACCATATTCTCAAACCTCAGATGCAGTTCTTCAGTATTGGCCGAATGCTTCTTTGAAAGAAAGCATTATCCAAGTAGAGGAACTTCTTAACAGCACACTGTTCTCACACTCTGGTCTTCTCTCCTTGCCTCTGAATGAACAACAAGCTTCTTTTTATCTCCTTGCATGTTGCTTGGTTCTTCTTCCAAGGTCAACACCTTGAGCCTTGAGCTTCACCAACCCACATGTTCACTTTTCTTCTTTAATCCTCAGAGTAGAAACTTTCCCTCTAACTTTCTCATCTTGACCGAAAGCCACAAAGTAGTAACCATAGAAATCTTCTTATAGTCAATTTGATCTTAGCCATTGACAAACTACTTGGTCCCCAAGTATCACTTGTGACCGTAGATGTGAAGCAGAATAGGGCAGAGAACAACTTTCTCTTGAATGCCATTTTTGGATAGAGCAGAGAGTTGGGAAGAAGAGAAGAGGATCTGATGCATGCAAGATGAAATGGGTTACCTTTAATCAAAACTAGGTTTGGTTTGATCTGGGTGATTTGATATTTTCCTTTCTAGCTTAATCTTTCTCTTTCTCTCTTCTTCGGTGAAAGGCTTGTGGAAGAAGCTCTCTCTCTCTCTCTCTCTCTTTCTCTTTCTTACTTTTCTGAAGCCTTGATGTGACTTGATTAGAGAGGAGAGGAACGTTGCTTCTGGTAAGGCAAGATGGAGGGAATTAAAATCAATTCAGGCTTGGATCGGGTATCCATTATCTTGGCCCGTTTTGATTTCTTTGGCTTCTATCTTTTTGCTTTTTCTTGGGCTTCTGATTTTTGCTTTCAGCCCAATCAACATTGCTGATTGCTTTTTATTTCATTTGGACTATTGAAATTTTGGCCTGCAATAATAAATAATTAGTAAAAATAAATACAATTAATCAACACCAATTATTTATTTTGCCCAAAAATAATATTTGTCATCACTAATTAATTTAGTTAATTTCTTAACTCAACAATAAGGATCTTGAGCCAAGATCAGTCGAAGAATGTCGACAAAGGAATGATTGGCCAAAATGGAAAGAAGCCATGAAGGCTGAGTTAGACTCACTTGCTAAACGTGAAGTCTTTGGACCTGTAGTCCGTACACCAGAAGATGTAAAACCTGTTGGATATAGGTGGGTATTTGTGAGAAAACGAAATGAGAAAAATGAAGTTGTGCGCTATAAAGCCCGACTTGTGGCACAAGGTTTTTCACAAAGGCCCGGTATATATTATGAAGAAACGTATTCTCCTGTAGTTGATGCGATAACATTGCGTTATTTGGTCAATTTATCTGCATATCATAAATTGCATATGCATTTAATGGATGTGGTAACAGCCTACTTATACGACTCATTAGATCAGGATATCTATATGAAAGTCCCTGAAGGACTAAAGATATCTAAACCACCCAATGAATATTCGCAAGGGTTATACTCAGTCAAATTGCAAAGATCTTTATATGGTCTAAAGCAATCTGGACGAATGTGGTATAATCATCTTACTGAGTATCTCGCCAAAAACGGATTTAAGAATGATGATATCTGCCCCTGTGTTTTCATAAAGAAAATTGCATTTGGATTCATTATTATTGCTGTGTACGTTGATGATTTAAATATCATTGGGACTCCTGAAGAGATTCCAGCAATTATAAAAACTCTAAAAGAAGAGTTTGAAATGAAAGATCTTGGAAGGACTAAATTCTGTGTCGGCCTGCAGATCGAGCATATAAAAAATGGGATCTTTATTCATCAAACAACATACATAGAAAATATCTTGAAGAGATTTTATATGAATAAGTCACATCCATTAAGTACCCCAATAATCGTAAGGTCTTTGGATGTGAAAAAGGATCAATTCCGTCCTAAAGAAGAGAATGAAGATATCCTTGGTCCTGAAGTACCATATCTTAGTGCCATTGGAGCGCTAATGTATCTTGCTAATAATATAAGACCCGATATATCATTTGTTGTGAATTTACTAGCAAGGTATAGTTCCTCTCCAACCAGAAGACATTGGAGTGGAATCAAGCAAATCTTTCGATATCTTCATGGGACGGTTGATATGGGATTGTTTTATCCTTATGGATCCAAGTCACAACTAGTTGGCTATGCAGATGCCGGATACTTGTCTGATCCACATAAAGGGAGATCTCAAACAGGATACCTGTTCACATATGGTGGTACAACTATATCATGGAGGTCCATGAAACTAGTCGTGAGTGTTTTTGGCTGAGGAGTCTGATTCAATATATTCTGTCATCATGTGGACTGATTGATCATAAGATAGCTCCAACTGTCCTGTTTGAAGATAATACAGCATGCATTGCTCAACTTAAAGGCGGATACATTAAAGGTGATAGAACAAAGCATATTTCTCCCAAATTCTTCTTCACTCATGATCTTCAAAATTAAGGGACAATTGATGTCCAACAGATCCGCTCAAGTGACAATCTGACAGATTTATTTACAAAGTCACTCCCAAAATCCTCCTTTGAAAGATTGGTACATGAGATTGGGATGTGCCGATTTCGAGATATTAAATGATGTCGGCAAGAGGGGGAGATTGTACTCTTTTTTTCTTGGTCAGGTTTTTTCCCATTGTGTTTTTCTTGACAAGGTTTTTAATGAGGCAGTCTCCATCACAAAGGATATTGTACTCTTTTTTCTTCACTAAGATTTTTTCCACAGGATTTTTCTTTAGTAAGGTTTTAATGAGGCAATAATCCTAAATGGGCATCTAAGAAAGAGTATTGTGATAAGAACGAACAACGTGGATGCCCATTCCCATTAAAAACTCACATTTTCAATGAAGGAATGATATTAAATGCATGTTGAAATTAAGTTTCCAATATATGTATAAATAGAGGCCTTTACCTATGAGGGAAATACAAGCACTCAAATAATAACCAAATAAAATTCTCTCTCTCTTTACTTTTAATACTTCTTTCTATATATANTTATTTTACAACATAAAATAGGTAAAAAATTAGAGAAATTTTAATTTTTAAAATTTAAATTAATTTTAATTATAAATATATATCCTACAAAATAAGAATATATTTTAATTAAAAAATAATTAAATAATATTAAAGGGCAGACCAAAATCTGAATTTTGTTGTACAAGTTACATTTTTCAATTATCAAATGCACACATTCCAAGTCTGAACTCTCAAATATTCTCAATCGGTTTTCTCAGTTATGCTCACCTCTTTACTTGATGCATCCATCTCTTCATATAGAACTTTAATCTTTCTATTTTCAAATAGCACTCAAGTAACCGTTGAAAATATGGCTGAAAATATCTTGAAATATGCATCTGAACACGCAACAGCTGGATTCGCGGGAAGGGAAACTCGCTGTGCTGCATGTGACTGCCTGAAACACGAGAAACCTGTTATAGTCTTCAGCAGCACAGGAAGCACCGCGACGTTGTAGGAGGCGGCTTCAGAAAGTTTTGGCGCGTTCTACCTGTTGATAACGGTATTGGCGTTTCACATTCTTGTAACCTAATTTGTCTTTTAGAAAATCAAATTCTTTAATGAAAGTTTTGTTTTTATACTGAATAATTTTTTAAACCTCCATAGTTACACCGTTGCCCACCGCCTCAAGCATGAGTTCTCCAGGATCATCCTCAACCTCAAGAGGTAATTTTTATTTTTTATTCTTTTAAAGTACTTTTTGGAATTTGAATTGAGCGGTGATATTGAGATTTTAAATCTCCCTTTTGTTTATATTTTATACAAATTGTTGAGATTTAATAAAATAACCTGCTAATCAAGTTAATGAATTTTTTCTTTCATTTTTAAATAGACTGCATGCCGTGATGCTCTCCCTTGTTTTTTTTTTTTAATTTTATTTTGTAATCTTTTTTATGACTTAGATAAAACTAAATGTATGCTCGAAAAGCAAGCGCACTGTTAGTAGTTTAACACTTAAACAGAACCTTTTCCTGAGTTGTTGCCAATAATTAGTGTGTGGGAAAGAAGGCTGAAATTATTTATTTGGTTATTGTTAAACAGCTTTGCCCATGGAATTTATTTATTTATTTAAATTATTAATGGTAAACAAATTTGAATATTGGGAACAAATTGCGTTTTTGTTGTACTTATGAATGTTCAATTTAACAAAATGTTAAGTGTAAAGATGTTCCCAAAAGGGCTTTTGGTTTATTGATGTGGGTTCCAAAACAGGACATAACATTGTCCCTTCCCCTGATTACCTCTCTACTTGACCTAGTGAAGCTGTCTTTGGGACACAAATACAGAGATAATAATTATGCAAATATGTTTTATATTTTACGTGATGTGGGAGTTCCTAATTTAAATCGGAGTTTAATGCCTTATAACCACATAATATGGCATATCTAAAGGCTGAAAGAATGGTAAATCAAGAACTTGGTGAGCAAAAGCATTCTACAATACCACTTGATTTAGTAGAAAGTGTACTCCTCAAAAGCAAATTGATAAGAGGGGAGTGAGTCCATGTATCACAACTTGCAAAAATTGTTGACTTTATCATTTTTTTGTCCTTATAAGGGGAGCCTTTGAGCAACGGTTGAGTTGTCTCCATGTGACCTTTTGAGTTCAAGTCGTGGAAACAGCCACTAATGGAATTATCAGGCTATGCTACGTATATTACACCCTTTGGGTGTGACCCCTTCCCTCCATCCTGCATTAATGCGGTATGCTTGTGCTCCGCTGGCAACCCCACCCCCCCTGCCACCCGGCACGTCCTTTATCTTTTTCTTTCCTGAATCTCATTATTTTAGTGACTGGTATACTGTTTGTATTTTATCTTTCTTTTTTTTTGTTCTGTTTAATCTATCATCTTTTTAGGGTACATAAGCCATAGGTAATAGAGACATTTAGGTTGATTAAGGGAAAAGGTTATAAAACCATGATGTGATTGAAATTGGTAAAAATAAGTTGTATAGAGTTAACTGTTTTGGAAGTGTTTTGATAATGCATCTAAAGAATAAAGAACTTTAACGTGGCAAAGTTGGAAACTAGTCTCCAAGGAAATAGGACTAAGGGAATTAGTAAAATTATTTATGGAATATAGACTCATAGTTGGAAGGGTTGTGATCCGATGAAATTATGTATGCAACATTTAAATCTAACTTCAACCAACTCAAATTTTGCAGTTTCAGTAGAAGAGCAAGCCCCATTGCCAAAGCCGGCTGATCCTGCAGCAAAATTATCAAGCGATGAGATTGCACCACTTTCAGGAAATCCATTCTTTCATGTAGTTCTTTCAAAATCACATGTTCGTCGTAGTTGTCTCATGGTAATTTCACATTATGTTATAATTTCATTTGCCTCTTATATAGTCAGAGAAGATTAAGAAGTCGTATGAATGTCTAAATTTCTGATGAATATCAATCTTCCACGTTTCAGAATACCATTTCTGTTTAATTTAAGGTTATGAATTAGATTACAACGGATGCATGTTTGCACTTGATGTCTTCAATGGAAAGGATAAGAATACACAAAATCAGGATGCAGCAACCTTAATGTTGTGCTAAGACTGACCCTAAAACATTTTTTTCTTTTACATTTCGATTATTGCTTCAAATTTTTAATAGTCATTGGAGCTGAATGCACTTGTTCTTTCAAAGGTCCATTTCATGTATAGGGATTTTTTTTTAAAACTCTACTGTGCCTGTTGAGCACATGAAAACACAAGACAATTTAATGTTTGTGTTAGCTATAAAATATTTATTCTCTTCTTATACACTTCCAATAATAAATTAATCATGTTAAAATCTTATATTGGTAAATAGGGGCCATCAAAGGACTTAGTAGATATACTTCCATTTGCTGAGGTCCCTACTGTTCTTAAGTGTGGAGGTGAGAGCTGGGACATGGTGTATCGTGGACATGCTCCGGGTCGCAAGTTCTTCGATGGAGGCTGGAGAAAATTTGTCAAAGCTAATTGTTTGGTAGAGGGAGATGCTTGTGTTTTCGAGCTCATGGCAAACAGTGATGAGAAAATTGTCTTTGAAGTTCAAATTCTCAGAGGTGATGTCCCCAAAGTGTTTTTTAAAAGGGATAGAATTGGTGAAAGTGAACAGAAGCCAATTGTCATTGACTAGTGAACCGCAATATGGTATAGTATTGCAGGGTTTCTTTTGGTGCTTAGGTTGCTGCAACTAATTGTTTGGAATATCTGTTTAGTGAATGAATGCATTGGAATATTTTTGTATATTGTGTTGTTGACTTGCTCTAGATAGATAGTAAGTGCTTGAGTATGCAATGTAAAATATGTTTCATAAATCAAAAAATATGTCATCATAATAAGTATACTCGGTTATTGGAATAGCTAAATTTGTTTGGGATGTCTTTGGGTATGAATTTGATTTTTGATATGGGGAAGATGTGTTAAGCAATGGCCTAATATGCCCTTTATTTATTTTAGTCTGTTTATAGTCGCAACTATTGTCATAGTCAACAAGGTGGAAACTTCCAAGAAAAGACTTAGAAATGGGAGGCCGGGCGATCCTGCCGGTGAACTGACTGTACCTCAAACCAGCACAGGGGAATGCTTCGAAATCTTCGGCATTGAGGTATCCTTCAGTTCCACCATGATCTATTTGACCTTGCAATTGATGCTCTTACTAGCAAGTCAGACAAAACACGAAAGTGTTTTTTAGTTTGGTGATTTTAACTTCTCGTAACTGGCCATTACAGGCTTCTTCTATCATGCTTTTTAAGTGGGGATTTATTTATTTATTTTCTTTCATAGTTATATAATATCATAAATTCACCTTTTTATGAAGAATTAGCTTAGCACTATCAAATATGAGCAGAGAAGTTTAGTGCATCAGAAGTCAGAACAGATCTTGCTTTTGAAATCACTCAACATTCACCAACCAAAGTATTTTAGCCTAGATGTTAATATAAAACTTCATATTCTCATCATTAATAGTTGCACAAAAGAGAAAACAAAAGATCAATACTCAGCTTGAAATCTCATGAATTCAATTTGCACATATTATATTATCTTCCTTCTAATTCAGTAAGAGTTACATTGTTGTTTGAGCTGGATTGGTGACTTTTCTGAGAGGATTCTGAACTGTGCAGCTTTTGTTTGTGGACAAATGCAACTTGTCCTGGTGGAGGAAGATGGGTAATCTCACTTATTAGCATCAAAACCACAGTGGATATAGTTGGTCTTTCTTTTGTCAATTCTTGCACACATAAAAGTCCTATGTGTATGCACCTCAAAATACTTTTCTCAAAGCATGGATCCATAATCTCTGGATCTGTTAATGATATGATGTTATTTTCATTCCATAGTTTCCATGCCTTGAAAAACACAAACAAAACTTTGTTAATATGAGTATAATAAATGAAATTGAAACTGTTTGTAACTAAAAGGTGGTAGAGGAACAGTGACTAACATATCCAACAAGGCTTAGTGATTGCTGATGGTTATAAAAGCTGGTGTTTCTTCGTCCGCTAACAATCTCTAGTAACAAAACTCCAAAGCTGTAGACATCTGATTTCTCTGAAAAAAGTCCTTCCATTGCATATTCGGGTGGCATGTAGCCGCTACATCCAAAAAGCGAAATGCAATAAGTAAGGAAGTAACTAATTAAGTATTAAATAGCTCAATACGTAAAGATAATTATGTAAAATAAAAAAAAAAAGGATAACATACTAGGTTCCAACGACTCTTTTTGTATTAGCTTCGTCATCTTCACCTCCTCTAAAAATTCTAGCTAAACCAAAGTCTGATATTTTTGGATTCATCGCATCATCCAACAATATGTTGCTTGCTTTAAGATCCCTATGTATGATTCTAAGTCTTGAATCTCTGTGAAGATAAAGTATACCACGAGCTATTCCTTCAATTATGTTGAAACGTTTCTTCCAATCTAAGACTTTTCTTTGCCGCGGATCTACAGAATATGACAAACAAAAGCTATGCTTAAGTTGAAGGGAAACTGGATGCACATAAGACCTAAGAGTATAATACTAAGAAGGATGGAAGAACCAACCAAAAAGAAAAGCATCCAAACTTTTGTTTGGCATGAACTCGTAGACCAACATTTGTTCGTCGCGTTCGACACAACAACCAAGAAGTCTAACAAGATTGCGATGTTGAAGTTTTGATATAACCACTACTTCGTTCATAAATTCTTCCAACCCTTGTCCAGACGCTTTGGATAATCTTTTCACCGCGATTTCTTGTCCGTCTTCCAAATGTCCCTAGAAGATAGTTAAAGTCTTAAAGATGTTCAAATATATTGATTTTTGCAGCATAATGTGAAGGATTATTGGCATATCTTTGGGTGAATTATTACCTTATATACTGGACCAAAACCTCCTTTCCCAAGCATGTTTTCAGCATGAAAGTTGTTTGTAGCAGTTGCAAGCTTTTCAAATTCGAATAAAGGTAGTTCGTCGAGTTTCATTTGTTTTTGTTCCCCGGCATTACTCTTTTTTAGAATCGGAGTTCCTGAAACTTTCATTTGTAAGAAAGAAAAATCTACATTCTTGAACTAAAAAATTTAATGAAGTCTACAATACACACAAACAAAATTAATGAATGTGCTTCTTTCACGAATAATAATTTTATTGGATATATGAAGTTGAATGGTGTTTCCAATTTTTTATTATATTTTATTCATGTGTGTTTGTTTGAAGTTGGACTCTCACATTCTCTAAAAGAGTTTCAGATAGGTGTTTTATGAAAAAAACAAACAAACCGATGTAGTAAGAAATTAATCATCATTAAATTGATGACTTTATCATATGTGAGTTTTATTGTTATAATTTAGATTAAAGTGTTTTTGTCTCTAATGTTTGAATTAAATTTTAAAGTTGTTCCTAATATTTAAATTGTCATATTAAGTCTCGAACGTTTTAAAATTATTTTAATATTGTCCTGCTGTTAGTGATCTTTTAACAAGTTGACAGTAGAACAATATTGAGATAATTTTAAAACATTATGGATTTAAATAAAACTAAAATGTTGGAGATAAAAATGATACATTATATTACTTTTAAAAGAATGATCAAATCAAAGAAAATAAAAATGAATTTTAACATAATAAAATACATTACAAATTCAAGATTTTTATTCATTATGAAATACTTGTAGAATGATTAGTAGATAAATTTCCAGAAAAAGAAAAAAAAATCATATTTTCAACTTTATTTTTAATTTTAAAATAAATTTAATTTTATCTTTCAATAATATTAATTTTTTTACCGTACTTAATTATTCGATTATTTTTTAATCATATTACTATCATATTATTTTTTAATCATATCTTAATTATTTTTTAAATTACCTTTAATCGTATTACTATCATTCAAAATGAATTTATTTTTAAAAAAATTTACTCTTCAAAATTTTTACTCATTATAAAATACTTGTAGGATGTCTAGTACATAAATTTGCAAGGGTGAAAAAAAATAGCATGAAAAAATATAAATTATACTTTTTTATTTCTAATGTATTGAACTTCTTTATTTAATTTAAGTAAACTTTATTTTTAACTTTGAAATAAATTTTAATTTTATTCTTCAATAATATTAATATTTTACGTTAGATAATTATTTTTAATTGATCTAAATAAATTACTCTTAATTACATCATTTTCATTCTAAATAAATTTATTTTTTCAATTTTACTCTCAATCACATTATTTTCATTCTAAGTAGATTTATTTTTGATTAAAAGTACATTTAAAAAATAACTTGAATAATTATCTATCATAAAAAATTGATATTATTGAAAAATTAAATAAAAAATTAAGTTTAATTAAATTAAACATTAAAAAAATTTAGTATATTAGAGACAAAAAAATATAATTTATACTTTACTGTATATGTACCATACTTTTTTTTTCCTTTCCTAAGAAGTTTATCTATTAGCTATTCTATAAGCATGAGTAAAAAAATTGAATTTGTAATATAATTTATTCCATTAAAATTCACTATCATTTTATTTGATTTGGTAATTATTTTAAAGAGTAATATATCATTTCTCAATGTTTTTGTCTTATTTAAGTCCATAACGTTTTAAAATCGTCTTAATGTTGTCTTGTTATCAATTTTGCTAAGAGATTACTAACGACAGGACAACATTAAGATGATTTTGAAACATTAGGAACTTAAATAAGACGATTTAA
The DNA here is from genome assembly GCF_000817695.3 of Arachis duranensis. Classification (NCBI taxonomy): domain Eukaryota; kingdom Viridiplantae; phylum Streptophyta; class Magnoliopsida; order Fabales; family Fabaceae; genus Arachis; species Arachis duranensis. The sequence goes on along the minus strand of NC_029773.3, from coordinate 68,387,148 downwards.
ATATTAAAGATAATTCTGAGATTTATTCTAAATATTAAAAATAAAAATAATATTTGATTCTATAATTTAAGAATAATTAAATTTTTATTTTTTTATTTTACCAATTTTCTCATTTTAGTGAGGTTTGATGCATATATTTTATATACTAGTGGATTAATAAGTTATTACAAATTAATTCACAATATCTTTTCTATTATTCTAGTAGGACTAGTAGTTATATAATAAAGTAATTATTTATCAATATCAGTATAAAGGCATAATGATAACTGACAAGAATAAAATGTTTTTATTAATATGCTAATCTAGGAATATTTTAACAAAAATTTGATGATAAAGCTATATTAAATTAAACTTATCTTTAAATAGCATAAAAAAGTTAGTAAATAACATATACCAAATAAGAGGACAAAGATATGCATACATAGTCTACTCGTAAGTCATAGGCAGCTGTAGTCAGTAGTCAATACTCACACTACCACCCCAACAGTAAACCAAACATGTGATGAAGTCTAACTATTCCTAGTCAATTCTTTATCACATTACCATTATCAAAAGTCTTTGTCGCACTATATTGAATTATTGTTCAAAAATACCTGATTGACACAGCCAAAATTATGTTCATGCGCTATATGTGAACCATGTATTTAATCAGAAATACATGTTATATTATATGGAAAAGCCAAATTAAATTAAACTGTTTTGGATAAAAACAGAAAGTGGTAAGGTTACTTACGAGTTTGTTTAGCAGTCCATTTTTGCCACATAATGTATGCACAAATCGCTAATGCAGTTATGCCTATCACCCCAGCAACAATTGGGATCATTAATGGCTTGTTTCGTCTTCTTCCCTTACTTGTAGCTGCAAGGTATTCAGCATATGTATAGAAGGATCAGAGAGCCAAAACAAGCTCATATCAACTTTCAATATTAAAAGTCCAATTTAATTTTTGGATTGATAATTACTTCTCTTTATATAAGAAAAAATATGTATTGAACATTTAGACCTTTGTATTATGTGCCAATACTCACTTTATCGGTTACTAATTATAATTTAATTTTATCGTAATTGCAACTCCAATATTCAGACCTTTCTATGTTCATACTCACTTTATCAACAATCCCCTATAGATCTGACTCCCAATTTCAATAATATATATTCAGACTACTAACCTGTACTCTTAAATCATTATCAGAATAACATATACTATTGAATAATTCAAATAACATCTCTCAATATAATATAATATAATAGACATCTTAATTGATATGAAAATGTTCTAGTTTCAGCGCAGCTGTATAGCTCATAAAATTTTTCCAGACATTTTTTTTTTTTTTAATCCAAAACACAATATCAGAACCAATTCAACCAACCAAAGCATTGGCGCACACCTTTAATTTGTATTTTTATCAAGATTCAAATAATTATTTATCACAACTAATCAAAGAGATAATAATAATAAAAAAAACATACCAATTAGTTGAGAATAAGGGACACGCAAGAAGAGATCAACTCCACCATAAGGGAACTTCTGCAAATCAATCAAGTCTCTAATCCAAAACATGCATCCAACATAAGAATCATAAGCATAAGCCAAACAAGAACAATTGGCCAAACAATTCGTTTTGCACTTGTCCAAATTAGCATCAGATCTCTCAGCAAAATCCGGCACTTTCATATTATTAAACACCTTAAACCCATCTTGTTGCACTTCAACTCCATTATTACTATTATTGTTCAAATTCTTCAACCTAACACACTGAAGCTGTGCCTCTTTCTTCCTCACACAACCACTAGTCCAATTTTTCTTACTCCATTCTTCCAAATTCCTTGGCTCAAACCCTTCAAAACAGCTACAAATCGGTTTGCTAGATGGATCACAGTTTCCGAATGGCCCACACGTGCCATAAAAATCACACTCATTTTGAAAAACTTCAAACGTCACATAATTCTTCTTGTTCAAGAATCTTGCCAGCCTAAGCTTTCCATCAAAAGTCAACGAGAGAATACCGAATTCGGCCGGATTAGCAAAACTGTAAGTTAGGTAATCTGTTCCGTCTGGATCATGGTCCAGACGCCAGCCATAGAGATACTCTGTTAGCATCCTCGGAGCGCCAAGGAAAACCCGGCCGTTCCATGGACCGGTTCGCCAATACGGTTGAGTTTTCTTGTACCAGAAGAAAACTTCCGGAGCGGCCAACCGCTCCAGGCTCCCGGTGAAGTCCCCAGAAGAAGGATCCGTGGGGGATTTCCAAGAAACATACTCAATTTTCTTGCCTGTGAACTTGTTGGCTGCGATTTTCATAGTCGGCACGGCTGCGTCCGCAGGGTGGTTGAAACTGTCCCAAACCGTTTCTCCAGTGTTGTCATCTGTCAGAACAAGATTACCGTTATCTTGAAGTTGAGCACTTGAGATATTGGTGACATTTTTAGTTGAGAATGTGAGGTTTGTTGACCAAACTATATGTTTTCTTCCGTCCATTACTACGATGTTACCATCCTTGTGAATCTTGATAACCCCTGAAGAATTTTTCACGGGTTGATCTCTGTTTGCTATCCATATGATGTTGGAGTCAGAGAGGTACCATATTGCGGCGTAGCGATTTGTTGAGTTTGGAGGGCTGAAGAATCCGAGCTTGAAGTTAGTGTTGTTTGAGGTTATTGTGTGATTTTCATTGATGAACATGGTTGATGTGATTATGTCATTGACAGAGCTCAAACACAAATGGATGCTGCAAAATATGAATAAAGTAGTGATGAACAAGAAGGAATTGGTATGAGTTTGATGACTTAGAAAACCCATGAAGAATTCTAATGTAGTAGAATTTTGTGTGGTTGAAGTGATTAATAATAGTACTAGTTTGGATGTGCTGAGTTTATTTCCATGTTTCCTACAAAATTATTGGTGTTGAATTCTGGACTTGTTGACCGTGGTATATCTATTAAGCTTTAGTGTTTTATTTATTTATTTATTTACGTGTTGGGTTAAGCCTGTTGGCTTTAGTTGTGTAGGAGGTGTCAAATATTTTATTTTTTTATTTTTCAGCAAAGTTAATAAATTAAAAAAGGATAGTGCTAGGGAGCCAATGGCTTAAGTGTACAATGTGTACAATAGGCTAAACCTTTGGTCTAAATAAAATGAACATCACTCACACTATTCAAAATAACCATCCGAGAATACTAGGGATAATAAACATCTCATCCTAAAAACGTAAGTTAATTTTGGAGTTTACCAAAGATCGAACCCTTGACCTTTCAGATCTAGAATTCTAATACCATGTCATGAACCCACTCATCCCAAAAGCATAACCTGACAGGACAATGTAACACTAATGGTCATATTTCTAATACTTGCTAAACCTCCATTTTTAGACCATTGGCTCCCTATACTTTTCCATTAAAAAAAAACAAGTTTAATCACCCGTGCCATGCACGTAATAAGATTAAAATTATAATTTTAAGTTGTTATGTTAAATTTTATTTTAATTATAATAATTTAATTAATAAAAGAATAACTTGTATGCGTTGTTTTTCTTTTCTTAATATAGTGTTAATTGTATTAACTATAAAATAGTTATTTAATCTACTTTTTTCAATAAATCAAACATATATACTCAATATGACCATAAATAAGCTAGTAATTCTTAAATCTACCAACAAAATTTTATATGTTTATTTACTGTGAAGTAAGAAAATATCAAAATCAGCTCAAAATGAAGAACAAATTAATAGAGAATCCTAATGCAGAAAGTTTTGTAATAAATAATAAATAATTTAAACCTACTGAATAACAATTCAATGCTATCCTTTGATACCTGCAAAATATATACATAAAACAACACTGTATCAATGTTTGTATATAAAATTATATGATTAATGTAATTATAAAATTGTTTGTCAAGAGAATAAAATTATACGAATTTTTATGATAATTTTAATATTCTCAAACTATTAATGTACAATAAGAATTCATCTATTAGTTCCTAGAATTTCTAAATTTTTTTAAGTGATAGTAATAAATTTTAATAAATAAATAGATTTAGTAAGACATTTTGTTATTACCTTTTTATTATAGACTCTCAAAAACTTCTCTATATACCACATTCATCATGCAGTAATTTCCAAGTGTATTAACCCATGTCATGCACGTGATAAGATTAAAATTATAATTTTAAATTATTTTATTAAAATTAATTTAAATTATAATAATTTGATTAATAAAAATATAACATGTTATGTATTATTTGTTTTTTTTAAGCTAGTGTTAAATATATTAACTCTAAATAGTTATTAATTGGTTTTAGTAATCTACTTTCTTCAATAAATCAAACATATATACTCAATGTGACCATAAATAACTTAATAATACTTAGACCCACCAACAAATTTTTATATGTTATTTTACTGTCAAATAAGAACATATCAAAATTAGCTCAAAATAAATAATAAATTATTAGAGAATTCTAATGCACAAAATTCTCTAATAAACAATGAATAATTTAAATCTACTAAAAAACAACTCAACACTTTTTTTTGATGCCTGCAAAATATATACCTAAAATAATATTATATCAATGTTAGTATACATTTTTACAATAATCGACCGTATTTACTATACATGACTCCTTCTTAAAAGTTATTCCATACACGTGTGCAGTCGGAAGATAAATTACTGGACTTTATTTTATTTTTCTAAATTATTATAATTATGCATTATTCATTAAATACTAATTGTAATATTGTAATATAATTATAATAAATATATTTTTCTAAAATAAATTTAGAAAAAAAATATTTTCTAAATTATTACTAATTTCAATTTTATTAGAAAATTTGAGCAAATAATTTTCCTTGCCATAAATAATATACTAAAACTGTTAGTATATTGAACTCTATATAGTTAATTGAATTTATCAATGATTTTTCCGTGTAAATCGTTATTACCCAGTTTTTAATAATTACTTAATATACAAAATTTGAAATTGGAAATTGTTATTACTAATTCAATTAACTGGTTAATTGAGTAATAATTGTCAAATTATTAAGGTGCAAAATCATTGATTTATTCAATTGATTTTCATATATTATTTATATTTCAAGTAATAATTTGAAATTATATTATTTACCCAGTTAAAATACTATTATTAAAAATTATTTTTTGCATTGATTTTTAAATCAATTATTAAATAATTATTTTTGTTAAGATAATTGTTTATAAATTATTTCAAATTATATTTTGTTAAGATATAATTATTTAGATTATTACTCATGACACGGGTATAATTTTATTTTATACCAATTAATCAATTATAATTATATGACACGGGTGTAATTTTAATTTCATCTACGAATTATTTTTCGTAATAATATACAACATATTATTTACTGTGATAATTTGATTTGATTGATTTCTAATTATTTACGTACATAAATGATTAAAATATATAACATAAATATCGTAATTATTATAATTCTATGATATAATTATAATTAACATATTTTATCATAATTAAATATTGATTTGATATAATTATAATGAAAATACTTTCCTAAAATAATATAATCTACTATTATTCATCCACTAATTATTTGGAAACAAACCTTAATATGATTTTTTACATCTTCGCTATGGGAAATAACTACTTAAATATACCAAATAATATGTAACATATTACTATCAGTATAAATTAAGGCACAAAGACAGGATTTAATTAAGGTGATTGAAACTTTCACCAAACAGAATATGATCTCAATAGAATAAAAAAAGATACTCGATTTTGCATTAATTAGCTAGTCGAAAAAATAACACACTCATTCATTATTCATGTTTTATTATATTTTTTAAATAATATATAGAAAACATATATCCTGTGTATAAAAATGTGACTATTAGTAATTTTATTAATAAACCTTTTTTTAAACTATTACTAATTTTAATTTTAATAGAAAATATGAGGAAATAATTTCGCTTGTCATAAATAATATACTAAAACTGTTAGTATATTATCTTCTATATGGTTAATTGAATTTATCAATGATTTTCCCGTGTAAATCGTTATTACCCAATTTTTAATAACTACTTAATATACAAAATTTGAAATTGGAAATTGTTATTACTAATTCAATTAACTGGTTAATTGAGTAATAATTGTCAAATTATTAAGGTGCAAAATCATTGATTTACTCAATAGATTTTCATATATTATTTATATTTCAAGTAATAATTTAAAATTATATTATTTACCCAGTTAATAATACTATTATTAATAATTATTTTTTGCATTGATTTTTAAATCAATTATTAAATAATTATTTTTGTTAAGATAATTGTTTATAAATTATTTCAAATTATATTTTGTTAAGATATAATTATTTAGATTATTACTCATGGCACGG
>NC_029773.3:68309789-68379947 GCF_000817695.3 Arachis duranensis | reverse complement strand
AACATTAGACGATAAGAATAACTTAGAGTAACAACAATTAATAAATTATTAAAAGAATAATATAATAGAATGAGTATATGAAAAATATTATAAAAAATTATAAATTGTACCTTAAAAGGATCAACTTCAATAAAAAACAAAGAATACATTCTTATTCTATGAAGTAGTAAAAAAAATACTAAATATAAAATTATGAATTGACTCTCAAATTTAGATTCATGTACCACAGGAAAACACTATATATAGACTTTAGTAAAACAAAAATAAATATGTAAATTATCTATTATTAAGGTAATTTTTTAATAATGCATTAAATTTTGATTTGATACAATTATAATGAAAATATGTTTCTAAATTAGTATAATTATATATTATTCATTAAATATTAATTACAATATAATTATATTAAAGATATTTTTTATAAAATAATTTAAAAAAATTATTTGATATACGTGAATGGGTAACAAAGATTTTTTATTATTATTATTACTATTATTGATATTATTATTATCATTAAAATTATTAAAAGTATTTTTAATTGATAATTGATAAGTAGTTTAATATTGCATTAAATATTGATTTGATATAATTATAATGAAGATATGTTGCTAAATTAGTATAATTATATATTATTCATTTAGTATTAATTATAATATAATTACAATAAAATAATTTAGAATAGAAAATTTTTTTTATTGATTTTGGAGGGAAACGGAGGCATGAGAGATCGACACGTCACCTTTAGTAGTTGGGGGAAAACCCAGTTTTAGTATATTAAGTAGATCCTTAAAGGCAGTAGTGACTTATATATAAATAATTTAAAATAGTGATAATTTGATAATTAATGTATGATTATCTTTAGTTATTTTTTTATTATTTTTATGAATTTTTTATTTTAATTGAGATTTTTGTGCTTTAATAAATATTTTTTAGAGTTGTTTCGTACATTAATTTGTTTGGTAAGTTGTTGAAAGATTTTAGATAAGAACAAAAGAAAAGAAAGACAACCAAAGAAGTTTCTGGAAGAACCAAGGAAGATAGCATATAAAAGGAAGCAACCTCCCATAGAAATGCAATTCTTTCAAAGAGAATTTGTAGATGCTGTGAACCTGGCCTCTTCATATTCCAAGGAGCATAATTTTAAGTAGAGAAATCCAAATAAAGCAATTACAAAGGTGTTAAAAAGTTAACATCCAAAATTTTAAAACGATATATATATATATATATATATATATATAATGGACGTTCATTTTGGGCCACGAGCGACCCTCACATTAGAGCTCGTAAAAGCAGCACGAGAAAACTGGTGTACCGCTTGCCTCATGCTATGCACACCAGCTTCCTTCCTTCCATCGAAGGTGTAGCAATTGCCACACGCTCAGCAATATGCCCCACGCTAGCCGCACACCCAACAACTTTCCAACACGCCACTTCTTCCTCTCCGAGCCTTTCATTGAAGGCGTGGCACTTCCCCGACGCCCATGCACGCTATGCACACTTCCTCCCAGCCTCAAGATTCCTTCGAAGGCATGCGATGTGCCTGATGCCATGCACGCCAGCCCAAGCCTCCGTTAAGGAGTGTGTCAAGCCGTCCACACCAGCCACACGCTGGGTCAACTCTCCAGAAAAATTTCAAGAAGGCTCCATCGAAGGCGTGTCACTTGACACACGCCATCCACACCATTTTTACCTTCCACTAAGGGACATGACACTTGTCTCACCCCAACCTCCACACCAGGCCTAACTCCAGAGAGAACTCAAAGTTGGTGCATTGAAGGCGTGCCACTTGCCTCACGCCTACAACAAGCCATCAAGTGGACGTGCCACTTGCTCCACGCCCTTTACACGCCAAAGATTTTCTGGGAGGTGCACAACAAGGGCTTCCAATCACTCTCAAGCCCAAGATTAAGTTGTAAGTCCATGGTTTTTAATAGAATAGCTCATCAAGTTTTAAGCTTTAATTATAAGGAGAATCACTTTTAGTTGGAGATTAATTAAGAAAGATATGATTTGATTCTGTTTTGATTTAATATGAATTTGAATTTTAGATTATTGTTTAGAAAAAAAATAATTCGTGGGAACTATTCCAAAGACAATCACTTACTTTAGACAATAGCACATTTCACAATCCTAGCTTTTGTTTTTACTACAGCATGAGCAACTAATCTCCTCTATAAGGTTAGGAGTTCTGTTGATCTTTTTTATAGATTATTAATTTAAGTATTTTATTTTATTTGAGGTTTATACATTGATCTATTTCATGATTAAATTTTTATTTTTTATCCCAAAGACTAGAACTCTTGAAAAATATTCTAATTCTATTTTGAATTCTAGTATTACTTTAAAAAATTTAATATTAGAATTAGCTTGAAAACTCTTCTTCACGACTTTTTGATTTAACTAAGAATAGTGTTTCAATGAGTGTGCGACATTTCATAATTTTCAATTGCTCCAATTTGAGCAAGTGACATATAATTCGCATTAGAAAATTTTTGGAAGTTATGCTTTCTTATAAGTTTCAATTGTTTAGGATTAGTTTGGAAAAGTGACATATAATTCAACCTAAGAACTACTTTTGAATCTTATTTGAAATTAAATCAGATTCGTGCTTAACCTCTTTTCTTAATAAATAGAAGGATTGTTTTTCTAGGGAGTGAACATTGCTGAAAGAAACCTTAACGCTCTCATCATCATTTTTTATTCACTCCTTTGTTATTTACTTTAATTCTCTGTTTACAAGTTTGATTCCTCATTCCTCTATTTTAATTTGTCTAATTAGAAGTGATCAATTAATTATGTTTGAAGGTTGTAGAAGGCTTAGAGAAGGAGGGGGTTGAATCTATGACCTTCTTTAATGTTACTAAAATAACCCTTTTAAAACAAACTTGCAATCAGAATCTGTTTGAACTCAGCAGCGAAAAATTTATGAGACCATTTCATTTTGTCTCATGAATATCAGAAAATAGAACAGAGCAGGAAAGAGAGAAGCTGACACCATCATGTATCCTAGTTCGGTTGCCTTGTGCAATGCAACCTACATCCAGTCTCTACCACAACAGTAGTGAAATTTCCACTATAGTTAAAGTATTACATACAATAATTCCACAGGATTGACACAATCCTTTCACACTTAACTTCTAACCTAACTTGACTTGGTTATGCTAATACCTAACTCTTCCTCTTAGTGCTAACCCAACTAAGAAAGAGATACCTCACAGGTACAAGATACAAGACACATAATCTACCTAAAGAAATCTAAAATAACTCTAAATTTTTCTCTCAAGTGTATCACTCAGCCTCTTTCCACTCATTGGCTTTTACTTGAGTTCTCTCATTATGCTTTTTCACTCAAGAAATTACAGAAAGATAAACATTAAAAAGAAAATTACAATCTGTAAAACATGAAAGAGATTAATGCTTCAACAACCTCTTTGCTATGTGATAAACCAGATTTGCTTGACTCTGATTTAGTTCCTCATTCTGGCGGAATACTTTTTTGAAAGAAAACACTGTCCAAGTTGATGAACTCTCTTAGAGAAGACTTCTCAGAACATGAACTTCAAACCCTGGTTATCTCTCCTTGACTTCTGAATAATGAGAAATCTCCTTTTGTATCTATTTGTTTGTTGTTGAGTTGCTCTCTCCTAGGTCAACACTCGAACTTTGTGCTTCACCAACTCACCACATCACTTTTTCCAGTTAATACTCAAATTTGGAACTTTGGTTCTGACCTTCTCTTGTTGACCAAAAGCCACAAGATAGCAGAAACAAAACATTTTCAATGGTAAACCTGGATCTTGGCCATTGAAAAATTACTTGGTCCCCAAGACATAATTTTAACCGTAGATACACAGCAGTATAGAACAGAAATTAACTTTTTCATGTATCCCAAGATAGAGTGGCAGAGAGTTGAAGATGAAGAGAAGAAAATGATATGCATGTAGAAGGAAATAAAATCACTTTTAGCTTCTGACCTCTTCTTGATACAGATTGATGTGGGTGATTAGACTTCACCCTTTCTTACTTAACCTTCTCTTTCTTGCTTCTTTGGTGAACGACTTAGGAACTAAGCATTTTCTCTCTCTTTCTGATTTCTGACCAAGATGAAAAGTGAACGTTGCTTTTGGTGAAAACAAATGAGAGGGATCAGCTTGGAGTGATCTATACGGGCTTGGATTGGTTTTGATTCATGCAACCCGTTTGATTTTCTTGGTCCATCTGACTTCATTTCTTTGATTTTTTTGGACTGTTGTTGTTTTTGTAGCCTACCAGCCTTGTTTATATTTTTCATTCAATTTGGGCTACTGCTTTGTATATCAATTTTGGCCTACATCACTAAACCAAAATAATAAAAACTAATTGGGTAATTAACCCAATAATCTAATATTTGTCATTATCAATTATGTTAGTTAATTTCTTAATTCAACATTATTACTTAGTCCATTATTCCTCCTGAGAATGATAACTCACTCACTATAGTGTTACTTGATACGATTTAGTGCACTTACCGAATTTTAAAAAATATCCATCAATAATATATTTTAAAAATTGTAAGTTAAGTATACTAGCTATCAAATGAGTCATGATGAAAACTAACCACTAAATAACTCAATTAAAAGTTAGTGAAAAGAGTATCTTCATGTTAAATTTTCATATATAACCACACATGTCATATGTGATTTCTTATCATTAATAACTTTATAATATATTTTATTATTTATTCATAAATATTAAATTTCTTATTTTGCAGAGAGTACCAAAATAATTTAGTTAAAGTATGTAATATTTTATTAATTTATTCACTAAAATGTGTTGTATGATATTATCTTTTTACAAGGAAAAAAACTTTTTTTTTCTTAAATAAAGAGCTCTTTCTTTCTCTACCTCTCTCTTTTGTTCCACCTCTGTTACTTAAGTATGTGTGGTGCGAATTTTTGAATACCACAACTTACTAACAAGTGTACCGGGTCGTACTAAATAATAATTCACAGTAAATGAGTGTCGATCCCGCGAGGAATAATGGATTAAGCAAGAAATAATTAATTAGCCAATCTAGTTAGACAAGTTGAAACAAAGGGAGTGATGTTCGAATGGAATAAAAAGTAATGAATTAAGAAAAATAACAACAGACGGTTGAGAAAATGGTTTGAGAATGGAGTTAAAGTTTTGGAGATATTTAAATATCCAGATTAATAATAATTGTTAACTAGCTACCTTGATCATACAATGATTATGTTCATAGCAAACCCAATTGATTAAATTTCTATTTCTAAGCTATTCAATCTGTAACACCCTTGTTATTAGAATGTCACGCTTTTGCATGCGCCACTCTGATAGTTTAGGTATTACGACGACTATAAACATATTTAATACTAAAATAGGAGCATGTTTAAAACTTAAAACCGTATACCTTTTCAAAAAACTTTTTAGTTGAAAACATAAATACATACTTACAAACCATATACAATACTTACAAAAAATATATATATACATAATATTAACTTACAAGCATTACATACCACAATTACTATTCCTCTTACAAGATTAGTAAGAATAAAGACGAGAAAAAAATAAATAATTAAAATAATACACAAATATCGAATAAACAGAAAACGAAATAAACTCTTCATAACTTTTTCGTCTATATCCTGAAAAGAAAAAACCTGTAGGGGAGTGAAAACATTGTCCTCGCTGGTTCTCACTATAGTGTTAGAGAATTGCTATAATAAGATACGTAAAATAAAATGGTGTTCAAGGTATAGTGATCATTGCTCGTCTTATGTATCTTTTCAAAAATTAAAGATTTACATTCAAAAATCCAAAATTCTTTTTAAAAGAGAAATCCGTTAATTCTTTAAAATTCAAAACATTTTCCTTTTGTACAAAATATTAAAAGTTTTCCTAACAGTATAAATGACCAATATGTTCTAAGCATAGGTTCATTAAGTCTATACTGAACCAATAGTTTGATTTTTAATTTCATATTTTACTAAACCACAAACACAAACCAATCATAAATTCCGACCCATCACATAATCTATCATAGCCTCAGGTCCAAACAACTCAATCAACATCCAATTCACCATAATCCAACCAATTTCAACCACAAACACAAATAAAGAGGTTCAAACACAATCAAAGTAGTTACATCAAGTATAGCAATTAGTAGTTAAACATAATTATTCACATAGGCAAACCAATTACAATATGCACACCCAAACAACGTTACATAGATGCATATGATAAATGTGTGTCCTATTAGTTGTGATATTACATTATCGGTTCAACTGCTAACTCGACACATCCCTATGAAAATGTTGCCTTTCAAATAAGAAAAATAGTAGAAATATTAGAAGAAAATTATTATTTAGATTAATAATATTTTAAATAAGAAAAATATTAGAAAGTCAATATTCTTTAGATTAATATTTTATTTTTATATTATTAGAATTTAGGATTTAGAATTTAATATTTAGAATTTTGAATTTATTAAATATTAGTCAAAAATAATAAATTTTGTTTATTATATGATATTACTCTTGAAATAAATAAAAATGTCACTTATACATGCCACCTATTACAATCATTAAATATGAAAAAAAACACACACATGAATAAATATTATTTTTGTCTCTAAATTCTGAAATCAAATTAAAATTGTCCCTAATATTTTTTAATTTAAAATGGTCCCAACATTATAATATCAAAATTATTCTTTTTAACAAATTTATCTTTTATAAAATTTGATAATTAAAAAAAATATTATATTCCTTCTACTCCATTACCTCCTTCACTTTTCCATCTTCACACACACACATGCACAATCAAAATTGTCCCTAAATTTTTTTAATTCAAAATTATCTCCAATATTATAATATTAAAATCATTCTTTTCGACAAATTCACCTTTTATAAAATTTAATAATTAAAAAAATATCCTACTCTTTCTACTCTATTACCTCTTTCATCTTCCATCTTCTTCCTTCATCTTCATCTTCCTCTATCACCTCTTTCATCATCCATCTTCTTTTTTCATCTTCATCTTCTTCCGAAAACATCTCTATCTTCTATGTTGATTCTCAATCCAATCCCTCCATTTTTCCTATACATTATCATTGGTACATTTCAAAGTTCACCAACCAACACTGAATCCTCCATGTGTACGACACCATTTTTTATGGCTTCTCTACGGTCTTCACGGACGACCAGGTTGCATCCATAAGCCAACGCCCTTCAATCCTTGTTGTTTTTGAAGAGCGCCATTGCCAACTCCACACCACTCGCTCCTTGCAATTCCTTGGCCTCCGCAACCAATGTGGCCTATGGTTAGAGTCTGATTATGGATCTAACATCATCATTGGAGTCTTTGATACCGGTGTATAACCGAAACAATAAAACTTTTCCGACTTGAACTTTGGTCCCATCCCTAGCCGTGGAAAGGTGTATGTGAAAAGGGAGTGAAATTCTTTTTCAGAAACTACAACAAGATTAAGATAAAGATGAAAGAAGATGATGGAGGATATGAAGGCGGTGATGGAGGAAGATGAAGATAAAGGAAGATAATGGAAGATGAAAGAGGTGATAAGATAGAAGAAGGGCATTTTTTTAATTATCAAATTTTATAAAGGGTAAATTTATCAAAATGATGATTTTAATACTACATATAATGTTGGGGGACCATTTTGAATTAAAAAAATAGAGACAATTTTGATTTTGGTCTCAAATCTTAGGGAGCAAAACAATATATATATATATATGTATCACTATACTATGGTGACTAAGCAAATGTTGATAAAATTAAAGTCATATTTTTTTAAGTAATAGTTTTTAAAAAAGTTGTTTAACAAGAAAAAAAACGTTACTTTAATTTTAGCCACATTTTTTAAAATACTATATTATAGTAGTCACCATAACATAGTCATACTCATAGTTATCAAATCCGGCTCGACCCAGCCGGTTCGACTGGAAATTCGGTCACCCAGTCACTTAGCCTAGCCGAGCTACTCATTGAACTGGCTATGCAATGAACCTGGTGGAACTCCGTTCAACTCGACGGGTTTTAGTGAAAACCAGTGACCCGGCCGGTTAATTTGACCCGGTCCGGGTGGTGAAATTTTTTTTTTTAAAATCATGTTGAAACGACGTCATTCCACATTCAGCCCCCTCCCCTTTCGTTGATTTGACCCTTCCGTAGGCTCTCTGTCGTTTGAGCTCTACACTCAGCAGTCCCTCACAACCTCACCCTCTCCCTCACGGCCGCACTTCGTCATTCCGTCGTCTTTCTCCTCACCTCGTCGTCACTCTCAGTCTCGGCCTCACCTCGTCAGCGGCAGAAAGTGTTCATCAAGAAGCATATCTGCCTCTACTCTCTCAAGTTAATTGGGTGGTAGTGGTGGTCGTCAGAAAGCTCAGAAAGCGTTCATCAAGAAGCATCTCTGCCTCAGTGCCTCTAATCCCTCAGGTCAGTTGCTGTTGTATTTAAATTTTAGAGTTGTTAAACCTGAGCATATTTTAGTTAGTATTGTTATGGAATCTGGTGGATATTTCTGTTGCATTTGATTTTTTAGAGTAGTTGTTGAATCTGGCTGAATTTTAGTTAGAGTTGTTCTTGAATTTGGTGGTTGCCGCTGTTGTATTTAGTTTTTTAGGGTTGTTTGTTACTGGTTGCTGTGTTGATACAGAGTTGTTGCTAGTTGCTGCTCTTGTATTTACTATGTTTTTTAGAGTTGTTGTTGTTTGTTGCTGGGTTGTTTAGAGTTGCTGCTTGTTGAATAAGTAAACTTTGGTGGAATGGTGGTGGTTGCTGTGTTGCTTAAAAACTGAGTTAAGTAAATCTTTTGTTGCTGAAAATATTTTGTTTCTTTTGCTAGAATTTTAAAAAGGTCTTCATCTTAAACACCATCAGAAAAGCTACCATCTCAAGAACAAGCATCATTAGCAACTCCTACCCCTGACCTTACCACTAAAAGAGTTTATAATAATATAAGAAAGACTGATCTGCTTGGGGTCATTGTAAATTTTTCAATCGCTTGAATATTTTAATTGTCAGTTGCTATTACAAATTATTTTTGATATTAATTTGTGGAAAATACACAAATATAGATCAATTAAATTTGGAAGATGACCAAGATAATGATGGACTGAGTAACAATGCTATGGAAGATATGGATGCAAATCAAAATGAGAAAAATATTGATCAAGCTCTAAATTTGTCCTATGAAAATGTTGATGCCGACTTTGAGCTCACCTCTTGGACTTGATTTACTGATTGTGTTATCTTTCACTTGCTCTTGTTGATTTAAATTGAGAACGTATTTTGTACTAGAGACTAGTTTATTATCTTTTTTTTAGATTATTAGTTATGTTTAAAAGTTAATATTAGATTATTAATGTTTGTAAAGACTTGTATTTTAAGTTTTAAGATATTATTTTAATTTTATTTATAATTTTATATTTTTTTATTATGATCGAATTAACCTAGTGTGGTCCACTGATTGAACAATGACCCGATGATTCAGTCATATAATCGGATTAATTATCGATTCGGGTCTGAGCAATATGGTTATACTAGAATAACCCTATTTTATTTGGAAGTCAATATGTGTATTTGCTTCTAAATCACTTCTGTAAAAGGAAAATAATAAAGTAACAAAGAAGTCAGTTCATTATAACTTCATTCGGGGGGCTTACAGGCCTTTCAGGTTGCATAAATTGATTTTGTAATACTTAATCTAGTATTTTATTTATGTTGAGACTATTTCGGTTCTAAAGTACTTTTATTTAATTAGTAGCTCTAAATAAATAAATAATACTCGTTCAAGTTTATAAACATTAATCATCTTTATCTGGTTGAATATTTGGTTTAAAAAATCCTAAGTCAACAAGGGACAGTCTAGCTATCATTAATTTTAAATGGGTGTGACGACTTTAAATTTCTTGGCTAAGTACAATTATTTGTCTGAGGAATATTGGAATGTAGCACGTTATGTCACGTCGTTGTTTTATATTTTAGAGGGCATACCACCTTCGTTTTCCAATAAGAACACTCAACATACTCCGGTGGTTTAGGTTAATGTCATGTTCTAAAGTTTCACATCTTCCTCACTTCACTGTTTTCTGCCACAAAGATGATATGGAACAAAAAAAGAAGGTTAAAATATACAAATACGTACTTGCTTCCATTCTTCCAATTATCATAAAGTCAGCAACTTATTAGTTTCAACTTCATGTATGTATATATAGTAGTTATTTGGGGGTCAGTGTTAATGACTTATCTTTTTTAATATATAATAATTTGGAGGCAGTTCCATTTTAGTGATATCTCACCATATATAACGAATAAAGGATTTTCAAGGAAAGAGGTTAATTTAATTTCAAAACAGCAAAGTCTACACGTTACGATAGAAAAATGCATGAATTTTCCCAAACAGAATATATACATTTTGTTAGCGGCAGATTGTGGTTGTTATATTTTCAGAAAAAATAATTTCCTTAGTTTAAAATTATTTTATTCCAATATAATATTTAGATCGATGACTTCATTATTGACTAGCAATTGCATAAAACGCGTCATTTAAAAAAGAAAGTCTAAATATAATCCTTTTTTTAATCAACTATCAATCAACTTAAAAAACTTGAAATTAATATTTTTTTATTAACTAATGTTGAGCTAATTTTATTCTCTTTTGTTCTTTACTTTCTTGTTAAGTTAAAAAAAAAATTGTTTAAAATTTTTTAAGTTAATTATTAGCAGAGAAATGGTCCATTTCTAATTGAATCGAATTCAATTCCTAATGTTAGAATTAGTGGGTCACAATTAGTACTCTATACACGCTTCCTTGACTAAATCAAAATCGCCTTGGATAAGAGGCTCAGGCCAGGGGACACGCATGATGATATAGGAAACAACACCCTAGCTAGAAATTTAATTAAATTTTACCAAGATTGATATATACAAATAAGGTGGATTTTCTGGTGGCTTAGAATTTCATGGTTAAGGGTGATTATGGTTTGACCAGCTACTGTATGTGTGACACGTCACTAACGGGTTTAGAAAAGACTATTGTAATCTAACCTATAATCAATGTTTATGTGATGATAAATGTGTGGTGACTTGCACCGAGTTACTGTGACTACAATATTATTATTTCATGTTTGAAAAGTCATTTTTGTTGTTTGGACCTTAATTGGGTTAGCCAAAAATATAAAGTGTTGAGCCTACAGGATTTAGGGAACAAAGAAATTGTACCAGCCCAAACAAAACAAAATTGAATTTATTTTATTAGTTGATTCTCCAAAACAAAAATGCCATACGCAACCCTTCATGTTATTTTTTTTTTTAAATTTCAACTCCATAAATTGAAGCTAGAAAGTTTAGATCTATTATATTTTGATTATTTTTTTTTTGTATTTTCTTAGTCCACTGATACTACTTCATGAGTGAATTCATTTTGATTCACTGACTATCAGGTAAAGAAATTTAAAAATATAATCGCGTTGTAAGTATAGTTTCTAAACCAACAAAAAATTCTTTCGTACAAACGTTTGGTTGTCACAAGTAACAAACCCAATAAAATTTATAAACCGAAGTATTAAAATCTCGGGTCGTCTTCTCAAGGAGAAATTACAGGGAAGTATGATTTATTATTGGTTATGAAAAATAGTATTTTTGGGTTTATGAAAGGTTGAATGAGAAAAATAGATTGCAGAGAATTAAATCAATAGCAAAGAAAAACTCTTGGCAAAATATGAAAACTGGAAGTTCTATCTTAGTTATCCTTATCAATGGTGATGAGAGTTATATTTTTGCTCCCACTAAGTCAACCTCTAATTATGAAGGTAAGTCAAGTGGATAAATCAATTTAACACCTAAAGTCCTAGTCAACTCCTGAGAAAAGACTAGAGTTATAGGAATCTAAATCAATCAGCAAGATATGAATTATCAATCACCATGAGTTTGACAACTCAAGAGTTACCAATTAATCAACTAAAGCCAAGAATGTAGAAAGCTAAATTAAAATCATATATCTGAAAATACCTCAAATTACATTAATTAAGAAAATCCTAACATGAAAAGTTAATAAGCCAATTTGGTAACATAAATCAAATAAAAGCATTAGAGTATCTAAAAATGGAAGAGAAATATAAAATAAAGGAACATTGAACCTCTAATCGAAGAAATCATAGCCTAATCCTAATAGAAATCCTAAATCCTAAGAGAGATGAGAGTCTCTCTCTCTCTAAAATTACATCTAAATTATGAAAAGTGAAATATGAATGTTGTATGAATTTTCCCTATGAATGGATGCATTCCCCCACTTTATAGCCTCTAATATGTGTTTTCTGGGTCGAGAACTGGGTCAAAAACAGCTCAGAATTCGCTGGTTATGAAATCTGCCACGCTGATTTTCGTCACTCGATGCGTCCGCGTAGAGCATGCGTTCGCGTCGCCTAGATGTACGGTCACTATGGCAAATTATATATCAAATTGAAGCCCCGGACATTGGCTTTCCAACGCAACTAGAACCGCATCATTTGGACATCTGTAGCTCAAGTTATGATCGTTTGAGTGCAAAGAGGTCAGATTGAACAGTTTAGCAATTTCTTTAAGTTCTTGTATTCTTTCCACTTTTGCATGCTTCCTTTCCATCATTTGAGCCATTCCTGCCCTGTAATCTCTGAAATTACTTAACACACATATCACGGTATCAAATGATAATAAGAGAGAATTAAACATAGCAAAATTAAAGTCCAAAGAAGTATGTTTTCAATTATAGCACAAAATCCAAAAAAAAAGTAAAACCATGCAAATAGTATGAATAAATGGGTAAAGAATTGATAAAAACCACTTAATTGAACACAAGATAAACCATGGAATAGTGGTTTATCATTCACTTCCTATTTTCCTTCTTTTATGTTAATGTATGTAAATTAATTCCTCAAAAAAAACATAAAATTGTCGATGGATAACTAAGATACACAACAACAGAAACATTAATGTCTTTTAAATTAGTCGTAATGCATTTTATTCTGCAGCACAAAACATAGTTTATAGATATAATTTTGCTTTTAATTATGTAAAAAGAGTTTCAGAACTCAAATGAGAAGAAGGTATCAAAAAGACTATTAAATAAATAAAAATTAAGAACACATTTTACTCACAAATCGCTCTTTTTAGGCCGATGACCCCCTAGTTCATCATCAACTTTTTATAGAACCATCCTTTCCATCAAGGGTTTAGGGATTCTTCGATATTTTAGAAAAAAAAATTTACAGATTTTTTTTCATTGATTTACTCAACTCTTTAAATTTGAATTGTTAATTATTTATGTTTACTGATCCAATAATTTTATCGTGCTTCATTTCTAAAATTACCATGTTTAAATCAATCAAACACTTCATCTTCTTTGTTCAAACATAACACGTGCCACATTATATTGCTTCCATTAGCTTGCCCACCTTAGCCACCAATAAATAAGTATCACCACAGAAGTCACCTACAAATAAACAAGTAATTAAAATATTACAGAGAGAAATACGAAACGAGACTCACTCTTGATCCATATATATAGTGATGGTATCAAGGACAATTGGGAGATAAAAAAAAATGTTCAAAACAGAAAATTCAAGAGAATTTAACAAACATTATATATACACTTATTAGTAATTGGTTGGTTCCCGCCAAGGCGCCAACAATTTATTTTAGGGAAAGTCACATTATATTATATTATTGTTCTATTTATAAACTGATCTATTTTTGAGGGACCTAAACTGATCTCATTATTTATTAGGTTTAATTACTCTGTTGGTCTCTATAGTTTCGCGAAATTTTTAATTAGGTCCCTATATTTTTTTCCTTTTAATTGGGTCCCTGCACCTACTTTTTCTTTTTCAATTAGGTCCCTATTGACGATAAACGTTACAAAAAACGTTAAGAATGAGTGATTTGACCATTATAACCCTCCCTTACCCCTTACAAATGAACAAGACTCAGTAGGGTTCTGAGTTCTAACTTTCTTCTCTTCGCCTCTTCCTCAAACTTCTCCTCCTCCGTTTTCGTCCCTTACCCTTACTATGTCAATACTCATGGATTAGATTCAGTTATCTTCAGGAGTCTGTAGTTCCAAAATCCTCATCAAGAAGAGACATTTTTGTTTTTGTGGTGAGGTAGTTGCTGTGATGTCTTCTTCGACAGTAGCAAGCCATGGAAGAAGGTATGTTGGTTGTGGGAGAATGTCGAAATGCAAGTTCTTCGAGTGGATTGATGATGAAGAAGATGAGAAGAGTGGATGGTTGAAGCAAAAGGAAAGGAGGGTTCGTTACTTTTGTGGAGACATTCTGATTCTTCGTAGTTCAAGTACATCAAAAAATTCAAACAGAAGATTCATTTCTTGCCCTAATAGGAGATACAGGTTTTTTGAGTGGGTTGATGGGAAAGAAAAAAAGTTATCTGGAGAAGATGGAGTAAACAGTTCATAGCAACTACTTGGAAGGGTTAGAGAATTGGAGGCACAAGAAAGGAAAATAGACAGATTAAGTGTGGATCTAGAGATTAATTGCAGAGGTTGGAGAAATAGATGCCTGTGTAGAAAGGTTATGTGCTGAGCTGAGTTCAGTGGAAGAGCAATTTGCTAAACTGAAAGATAGTATGAAAAAGCAATACAAGATACTAATTATGCTGGTTTTGATATTAGGTGTTTTTATTATTGCAGTGTTATATGTAAAGATGTAGAAAGCATGACTGTTATGATAATGTAATAGTCTACATAAGACAATAGTGTACTGTTTATGTTGAGTGCAATGAAGTTATATGAAATGTTGTTTAATTTTTCTAAATGAAAGTTGTTCCTTTGTTATTTAATATGCATACAAGTATGAGACTGAGAAAAAAGTTGGTAAAACAGAAGATGCATTGAATTATAATAGATACCATTATTTTTTACATTATATAATGTAGGACACCTAGATAACCACAAAATAAATGTGACACCCACTCATAATAGTTTTTCACCTATATAACAAAAGTGGTCCACAACACATAATAACAGTGGTCCAAACCATAAAGAAAGCAGAGTCACATGTGAACACAAATCCTACATAACACTAGATATCAAAAAGAAACCCTAAACTCTCTTCAGCCTCAATCAAGTGTGAGGTCAACATGTTCAGGCGGCTGATTTATTGCCTTCCTAACTCCAATCTTGAGTCTTCCACTTCTTCTCACACCAAAGATTTTGGTTTTGGGCAAAGGTTGAGATGCTGGTGCAGTGGGCAGTGATGCTGGTGTAGGCAAGGTGGTGGGCAGTGATGCTGGTGTAGGCAAGGTGGTGGACAGTGATGCTGGTGTGGGTAAGGTGGCCGGCTGTGATGGTGGTGCAGGGGTTTGTGGAGGTTGTGATGGTGGTGCAGGGTGTTTGAAGGTCTTGATGCTGGTGCAGTTATAGGTGCAATCCTCCCTCTACCCCTTCCTCTGCCCATCCCTACTGCTGCTCTTCCTCTGCCTCTCCCTCTAATCATCCTGGATCTAGTAGTAGGAGCAGCTGCAGATCCATTTGCTTCAACAGCAGCACCAGGTCCATTAGCAGCAGCATCAACTCCTCCAATTTCAGTTGCAGCATCAGATCCTTGTGTGCCTTCAGGAGCTACAAAATGAAATAGCAGTTAATAATAGTTCCTCAACATATGAACAAAATAAGTTGGCAACCAATACCTGTCACTATAGGGTTTGGACAGAGTCTCCTATTGTGTCCGTATTGGGCACAATTACTACAGGTAACAGAAGTTTCAATTCTTCTATATTTTGTTTGTGTTCTATTTTCATCGGGTTCCCTTATCCTAACCATCCTTGGCCTTCCTGGTTTAACTTTGAAAATTGGAGGGATGATGGTATCACATTGTATCTTTGGCCACATATTTTTTTCATTGCTTGGTGATATTAACTGCCCATATGTAGTAAGGTATGCTACCTTGCTGTAATAGTTACTACAATAATCTTTCGGGTTGTCACCCTTCTCAAAGATAGCACAGCAAGCATGTGGACAGGACATACCACACAAACCCCAGAACCTACAACTACACCTTCCAGCCATCAAATCGACCACAAACCTTTCCATGATCATCCTGTTCTTAGGGTGCACTTCAAACTTCAGGTCTCCTGCCCATTTAGCTTACCACTCCATAGCTCTAATCGCAATGATATCTAGCCCTTTCTTGGGTTTTGGCAAAACAGAGCCCTCATACCTCTCCGCCTTCTTCTTTTTCTCTGCAAACATTGTCATTAAGTAGCACCTAATCCATTCAAACATGGTCAGAATTGGTTTGTCTCTTGCCTCTAGGATTCTTCCATTGAATTCCTCTGAGATGTTGTTCATCAGCATGTCACTCTTGGCTAGAAATGTGAAGTGACTCTTGGTCCACAATTTTGGATCCAAAGCAAACAACTTGTCATAACAGTCTCTATTGATCTCCTTTAGTTGATTCATCCTTCTTTTCCATTCTTCCACATAGGTAGCTTTGGCAATAGATAGAATGAGGTCCTTTAGTACAATACCACCCCCGTATGCTTTTTTATAGTTAGCATATAAATGCCTCAAACAAAGCCTATGCTCCAGTGTTGGCAATGCCTCTTGAAAGACTTGCATCAGCCCCTGATTTATTGTTACAGTGCAGAAGACAATACACCCATGTAACATATTAATGTTGCATCTAAGCATAGCAGATTAATGTTCACTAACATATCAAATTTTGAAGTAGCTTAATATTCACAAAACTTAGCAGATTTATGTTCACAAGCTTAGCCATTGCATATATGATCATATACATTTCAGATTTATATCCACAAACTTATCAATTGCATATATGATCATATACATATCAGATTAATATTCACAAGCCTCCAGTTGCATATATCATCATATACATAGCAGACTTATATTCTCAAACATATCAGTTGCATATATGATCATATACATTTCAGACTTATATTCACAAACTTATTAGTTGCATATATCATCATATACATAGCAGAGTAATATTCCAATCAAATTAGTGGGAAAAAAATTAAGTGATACCTTTTATTGGTCACTCATGAAAACCCACTTTATTGATTGTCCAATGTCATTTAACAGCATCTCCAAGAACCAACCCTAGCTGTCCTTAGTCTCTGCCTCTATTGCAGCTACGGCAATTGGAAAGTAATTGTCATTCGGATCTCTGTCAACAGCAACTAGCAGCTGCTGTCCATGGTCACCCTTCAAGTGACAACCATCCACGCCAATAATAGGTCTACAACCCGCCAAGAAGCCTTTCTTGACTGCATCAAGGCACATGTACATTCTCATAAATCGAGGCTGGTGCATAAGAGAAGGCCTATCAACCAATATACTCAGACTAGATCCTGAATTTGCCCTAAGTATCTCTGCACAGTAATCCCTTAGCTTAGCATACTGTTGGATTGTTTGTCCATGTACCTCTTCTCTTGCCTTCTTCCTTGCCCAATAAGCCTTACCAACACTGATATTGGCCATGTATTTGTCTTGGATAGTCTGAATAACTGTCACAAGCTTCATCTCCTCCCCTCTACTGATGTTGTTGGCAATCTTCTTTGAGATCCAACTACTTGATGCAAGTCTTCCGCTATATATAGTTCCTTTCACATGTATGCTTTCCATTCAAAGTCTTGATCCTGAAACAGTCAGAATCCCCGACCTTACTTGCAAAACAAATCCACTTGCACTTTCCTTTTCTTCCTTTGCAAACAACTCTACACCTCACCCTATCATTTTTTCGAAACCTAACGTCCTTACCATTCAATAGGGCATGCTCCTTAATAGCCTTTTTGAATTGACTAAGTGATTTAAATTCCAGCCCCACCTGAAATTCATACTCTCTGTTCATCTTTGCCTCATTGTATTTAGGGAACCTCCTCTTTTTTTTATCATATCATCAGAGTCCCCCTTATGACTGTCTATGTCATCAGTCTCATATCCATCAGATATGCCCCCAACTTGCTCATTACCCTCCCTTAAACCTTCATCACCTTTAGCTGTTCCAGCTGCTGCAGTTCCCTCATCATTTAGTGGGCCAGTAAATCCCCCAAATACATTTGATTGTGGATCATTGTCCTCCACCTCAAACCCAAAGTGATCCTCATGCTCACCATCATCAGCACTATCATCAAATACCTCTTCTTCAGTAGAAGGCTCTGACTCAGCATCCACTTCAACCTCTAGCAACCCAGAACCACTGTCTTCACCTTCCTTTGGCACATAATCAGCATCACTTGAAGTGATTTCAATACCGTTACTTTCTCTAGCTCCATCGACAACATATACCTCACAATGTTTGCATGAACTTGACACCAGTGACCTAGCCATTCTCATCGCATCCCCATCGGACTTCATCTCTCTAAGACCTGACTTCAAATCCATCCCAAGTTCCTTGTACCATACCCTGGCAAAACCTTTATATCCTAGTTGCTTTAGTTGACTGACAATCTCTTGCAATGACCATTCATCAACCTCAAAATGTAAATCCTCCACAACTATTCCTCCTAAATACTCTAATCGTTGTCCACTGTCAACAAATTTGCCACCATAGTGGATTTCGATAGTGAAATCCAAATCACCCATAACTGCATACAAAAAAAATTAATGCCATAAATTCCTCTTGAATCATTTTCAGAAACAAAAGGAAGCACTACTAAACAATATGATAAATTTTTCCAGGAGAAAAAAAGAAAAACCCTTCAACGACTGAAAGGTTGAGTGTTGTCTTACCTAGAGGCAGCACCAACGCCTACAACGACGGCAGTGATACCGGAGACGCGAAACCCTCCAGCAATATTCCGGTGGAGTTGAAAGACTGCACCTGAGCGAGTTGGCAAGCAACGAATGTGAATGGGTTTTTTCTCTAAGTTTGGGAGAAGAGAACGAACAGTTTCTAAGTGTGGGAGGGTAAAATTGTATTTCAGAAAATATGAGTGCAAAGCGAGTTAGGAATTTCACATAAAGTTACAGAATCTTTAATTTAGGAATGGAATATTCCGTTAAATCTAACTGTTTGGTCACGGTAGGGACCTAATTGAAAAAAAAAGTAGGTGCAGGGACCCAATTAAAAAGAAAAAAAGTATAGGGACCTAATTGAAAATTTCGCGAAACTATAGAGACCAATAGAGTAATTAAACCTATTTATTATTATTATGATTATTATTATTATTATTATTATTATTGAAGTGGTAGCTTGGGTCTTAAATGAGACTACACAAATCTTTGTCCACCAAATACTATAAATAATAGAGGCCAATAATTCGCGTCTAAAGTATGACATCTACCTCTAATCCTTATGTATGTTTCTTGTCTCTTGGACTGAGATTAACTTAAGCGTCGAAATTCTTTATAAGTACTCTTACCAACTGGTTCAAGGACCAAGATTCAACAAAAATTTCCATCTCACTCATGAAGAGTTCATCCAGATAACCCTTACTAAACATATATTGTCAAATTATCACTATTTTTAAATTATTTATATATGTGTTATTTTTTCTGTTTGACTATTATATATTATCCCCCTTTTTCCAACTGGCTTTAAGAAAAGTAGTTCTTAAATTCATTAAATTTGCTCAAAACTAAGAAAAAGAAAAGAATTGACAGACCTAGATAGCTAAAGCCAACAAGCTTAACCAAACACATAAATGTAGTCGCAGAATCAGAAATTTTATATGAGAAAAGGCAAACTAAATATAAAATAAATTAAAACATAATATAATAAGATATTAACAAATTATAATTTATAGTGTATATGCCAATTCAATAATTATATTAGATAAGAGTTACATTCAACAATATATTTTGACTTTTTAGTATTTTTAAGACTTCTTTAGTAATATTTTATATAATTGAAATAGTCAATTATCATATTTAACGTAAATTTTAAAATAGTTTTTTTAATTAATATATATACAATAATATAATTTGTTAAAATTTGTGTTTTATCTTTGTTTAAAAAATTTTACTTTAATAGTCTTCATTACTGAAAAATTACATTCAGTTGTTGTCATATGAAGAAAATATATTTAAATATTTTCTTACAAAAATTGCATCAAAAACACATGAAAGAATAAAATTTTATTAAAAATAAATTATAACTTTAATTGTTTTTGGATCATTTTAATTTTTAAATAGACTAAATTATTGTTTTATTTAACCGATGTTTATTATAAATTTATTATATATTCATACATAATACAATTATTATTATCATCTCAACCACACACAACTCTACTACATTAAAATTCTTCATGGGTTTTCTAAGTCATCAAACTCATGCTAATTCCTTCTTGTTTATTACTACTTTGTTCATATTTGTTAGCATCCATTTGTGTTTGAGCTCTATGAATGACACAATCACATCAAACACATCCATTGAAGACAATCACACAATAACCTCAAACAACACTAACTTCAAGCTCGGATTCTTCAGCCCTCCAAACTCAACCAATCGCTACGCTGCAATATGGTACCTCTCTGACTCCTACATCATATGGATAGCAAACAGAGATCAAGCCGTGAAAGATTCTTCAGGGGTTATCAAGATTCACAAGGATGGCAACCTCGTAGTAATGGACGGAAGAAACTATATAGTTTGGTCAACAAACCTCACATTCTCAACTAAATATGTAACCAATATCTCAAGTGCTCAGCTTCAAGATAACGGTAACCTTGTTCTTAGGGATGGTAAAACTGGAGAAACGGTTTGGGACAGTTTCACGCACCCTGCAGATGCAGCCATGCCAAGGATGAAAATCACGGCGAACAAGATCACAGGCAAGAAAATGGAGTATGTTTCTTGGAAATCCCCTACAGATCCTTCTTCTGGAGACTACTCCGTGAGCATGGAGCGGTTGGCCGCTCCGGAACTTTTCTTATGGTACAAGAAAAGTAGGCCGTATTACCGAACCGGTCCGTGGAACGGTCGGACTTTCCTCGGCTCTCCGAGGATGCTAACAGAGTATCTCTATGGGTGGCGTCTGGACCACGATCCAGATGGAACCAATTATCTAACGTATAATTTCGCTGATCCAGATGCATTTGCTATTGTCTGGATTACTTATGATGGAAAACTTAGGATGGCAAAATTCTTGAACCAGAAGAATTACTACACGATTGATATTTTTCCAAAAGACTGTGATTATTACGGCGCTTGTGGGCCTTTCGGAAACTGTGATCCAAATAGCATACCGATTTGTAGCTGTTTCGAAGGGTTTGAGCCAAGGAATGTGCACGAATGGAGTAAGAAAAATTGGTCTAGTGGTTGTGTGAGGAAGAAAGAGGCACAGCTTCAGTGTGATAGGTTGAAGAATTTGAACAATAATAGTCATAATGGAGTTGATGAAGTGCAACAAGATGGGTTTAAGGTGTTTAATAATATGAAAGTGCCGGATTTCGCTGAGAGATCTGATGATGACGTAGACAATTGCAGAACGAGTTGTTTGGCAAATTGTTCTTGTTTGGCTTATGCTTATGATTCTTATATTGGATGCATGTTTTGGATTAGAGACTTGATTGATTTGGAACAATTCTCAATTGGTGGAGTTGATCTCTTCCTTCGTGTCCCTCATTCTCAACTTGGTATGTTTTTTCATTTTATCTCTTTGAATTGTTTTTAATCGTTGTGACAAATAATTATCTAAATTTGATGCAATACAAATTAAAAGTGTGCTAATGTTTCGGTTCTTTGAAGTGGTTCAAATCTTGTGTTTGGAAAAAAAAAAAAAAAGAGCTATATACAGCTCAAACTAGACTAGTTTAATTTTATATCAATCAAACATTTAAACTTTATAGTCAAGTGGCTAAAATAATAACAAAGATGTCGATTATATTATATTGAGAGATGTTATTTGAATACAGAAATATTGAAGTTAGAACAGTCAGATTTATTTTATCAGTGATAATTGATAAAGTGATTATTAACACAGAATAGTCTGAATATTAGAATTTGAAGTTACAATAAAATTATAAATACTTAATAGCTGATAAAGTGAGTATTAGCACACTATACAAATGTTTATTAAATGTTATAAATAGTAGTAATAATGAATCCAAAAATTAAACTAGACATAATATTCTAACGAAAGCCTGAACTCTTTTAATCTCTTTTTTATAATCTTATCTCTGTACATATCATTGAGTTGCCTTGACAACAGTAGGGATCGAAGTTAATATATATGAACTTGTTTTGACTCTGAGATCCTTCTGTATATATGCTGAATACCTTGAAGCTACAGGTAATAAGGGAAGAAGAGTAAGCAAGTCATTAATCATTGCCACTATTGCTGGGGTGATTGGAGTAATTGCATTAGCAATTTGTGGATACATTACATGGCAAAAATGGACCGCCAAACAAGCTCGTAAGTAACCTTACCCACTTTTCATCTAAAACAGCTAAACATTTAATTTCTCATTTAATACATATGGTTCCACATTTTTTAGATCATTCAGAGTCTTGACCCAATGTATAAAGAGTGGCTAGGAATAGTCAGCCATTATCCAAAAACATAGTGAGGCAGTGAGTATTGACTACTGACTGCAACTTCTTATGACGACTAACGACTTATGAGTAGACTATGTATATACATATCTTTGTCCTCCTGATGGGTATATATATTTACTAACTTTTTAATGCGATTTAATGATAAGTAGAAATAATGTTATTTTATTTTATTTATAATCGAATATATCAATATTACAATAAAACAAAATTATTCTTGTCAGTTATCACCATTATTTATATAATGTATTCGTGTTGAGTTTTATTCTTTTGTTTTGAGAAATGTATGTTAATAGGTTGATATTTTTTATTAATGTTAGCTAATATTTTAAATTGATATTTTATTTTGATATTATTAAATTTAAAATTTAACACAAAAATATTTTTAATAATTAAATATTAATTAAAAATAATAAATTTTGTTGGTGACATATATAACCTTTCTCTTTTGTTTGGTTATATTTGTTACTAGTAAAAGACTTGGCGCGGCAAAAATACTTTCGGTGATATTTAGTTTTGTCCATTATGACTTTCTGATGATATTGAGAAATAATTTTTTTTGTTATATAACTACTAGTACAATTATATTAAGAGTAAGACCCAATTTGTCTTTTATCTATTTTTTTAAATGATAAAATAATTAAAAAAGCTTCGATATTATCATTATTATTTTAGGACAACACAAATTTTCTCTTAAAAAATTTGTCAAATAATAACAGAATGTAGTTTTTAAAATTAGATTTAATTATAATTTATGAAAATTTTAAACTCCACAATTTTTTTTTTCAATAATAGAGTTAATTATCATTACTATTATTATCAGTTTTTTCATCACTATCATTATAATTTTTATTTCTATTATTTTTACTGTTCAATCATACTTTGTCATTGTTATATATTTTCTTTATTCCCAACACTAACACTAACACCAACATCATAAACATCACCATTCTCTTTTTTTATTTCTTGTGAGATGTTATTTTTCTTTTGGAAAGATGTATGAACTCTAATTTTTTTCTTGCGATATCACTTCTAGCAATAGTCTTTCTTTACTCAATTATTAACGGTGAATAAATTTTTTAAAAACAAACTTAATAATAATTTGTAATAATTTAAAATTCCTATAAAATTAATTTTCATTACTACTTGACAGATTTTTTTTAACAAAGTATTTATATTGTCTAAAATTAATAATGTTAAGAGTCGAAATATTTATTTTTTTAAACAAAAATCGCATTATTTTTTTTTTAAAAAAAAGGACAGGAACTAAGTTAGATCATTACTCCTATATTAATACTAAATTTGATTTTTTACTTTAAACATCTTTTGTTTAACTATTTTTAGTAGAATAGAAAAGATATCGTGAATTAGTAAGTAACAACTTATTAATCCACTCCATATTAAGTATACATTAGAATCAGCCATTAAAATTAACTATTAGTATAAAATATATATTAAAATATATAAAATATACATTAAAATAAGTTAAAAAATATATATATGTTTCATACATAAATATATAATGATTAATTTTAATAATTTATTTTGGTTAACAAATAGCATTCTTTTAATCCACTGGTATATAAAACATGTAGTTGAAATTCTTTAAGAGAATGTGATAATCCAACTTTAAACAAACATGAATAAAGTAAAATAAAATAAAAAATTAGAAACACCCTTCAACTTCATGTTTCCAATAAAATTTCATTGGAGAAAGAAGATTCATCAATTTTGTTTCTGTGTGCAGTGTAGATTTCATTAATTTTTTAGTCCAAGAATGTATGTTTTTCTTTCTTACAAAAGAAAGTTTCAGGAACTCTGTCTCAAAAAAAGACTACTGTTGGAGAACAAAATCAAATGAAACTCGACGAACTACCGTTGTTCGAATTTGAAAAGCTTGCAACTGCTACAAACAACTTTCATGCTGAAAACATGCTTGGGAAAGGAGGTTTTGGTCCGGTATATAAGGTAATAATTCACCCTAAGATATGTCAATAATTCTTCACATTATGCTAAAAAAATCAGTATGTATGAACATTTTTAACTATCGTTTAGGGCCATTTGGAAGATGGACAAGAAATTGCAGTGAAAAGATTGTCCAAAGCGTCTGGACAAGGGCTGGAAGAATTTATGAATGAAGTAGTGGTTATTTCGAAACTTCAACATCGCAATCTTGTTAGACTTCTTGGTTGTTGCGTCGAACCTGGCGAACAAATGTTGGTCTATGAGTTCATGCCAAACAAAAGTTTGGACGCCTTTCTCTTTGGTTGGTTCATCCATCCTTCTTAGTTTTATACTCTTTGGTCTTGTATCATCCATTTTCCCTTCAGCTTAATTAAGCATGGCTTTTGTCTGTCACTATTATGTAGATCCACAACGAAGAAAAGTCTTAGATTGGAAAAAACGTTTCAACATAATTGAAGGGATAGCTCGTGGTATACTTTATCTTCACAGAGATTCAAGACTTAGAATCATACACAGAGATCTCAAAGCAAGCAATATCTTGTTGGATGATGCAATGAATCCAAAAATATCAGATTTTGGTTTAGCTAGAATTTTTAGAGGAGATGAAGATGACGAAGCTAGTACAAAAAAAGTTATTGGAACATAGTATGAAATCCTTTTTAATTCAACATAATTAACTTTATGTCTTGAGTCGTTTAATAATAACTAGTTAGTCAATTAGTTAGTTATTGTATTTGGTTTTTTGGATGTAGCGGTTACATGCCACCTGAATATGCAATGGAAGGATTATTTTCAGAAAAATCAGATGTCTATAGCTTTGGTGTTTTGTTATTAGAGATTGTCAGTGGACGAAGAAACACCAGCTTTTATAACCATCGGCAATCACTAAGCCTTGTGGGATATGTAAGTCATTGTTCCTCTACCACTTTTTAGTGACAAACGGTTTCAATTTCATTTATTATACTCATATTAACAAAGTTTTGTTTGTGTTTTTCAAGGCATGGAAACTATGGAATGAAAATAACATCATATCATTAATAGATCCAGAGATTATGGATCCATGCTTTGAGAAAAGTATTTTGAGGTGCATACACATAGGACTTTTATGTGTGCAAGAATTGACAAAAGAGCGACCAACTATATCCACTGTGGTTTTGATGTTAATAAGTGAGATTACACATCTTCCTCCACCAGGACAAGTTGCATTTGTCCACAAACAAAATCTTTACAGTTCAGAATCCTCTCACAAAAGTCACCCATCCACCAGATCAAACAACAATTTAACTCTTTCTGAAATAGAAGGAAGATAATAACATGTGAAAATTGAATCCTTGAGATTTCAAGCTGAATATTGTTCTTTTTATTTTCTTTTTTGTGTAACTATTAATGATGAGCATGTTGAAGTTTTACATTAGCACCTAGCACTATAAGAAAGTCGTCGGATATTGTCAGATTTATTGGCAGAATAAATTTGAAAGTGTATATTTCGTCGGTAATTATTTTCTGGCAGATTTTTTCGTCTACCACTAATTACCAATGAATTTAGTGACAGATATAAGTTTTTAATTGGCAAGATATAAAATTCGACAATAATATATTATTTATTATTAATAATTAAATTAATAATTATTGACGAATTTAACCAAAAACGAAAGCAACTATATGAAATTATATATTATCCAAATTATTGGGTTTAAAATTGTAAAAATTTAATTTAAATTTATTTAAAATTTAAACATTTACATAATAACTATTTATATGTTACATAACTTGAGTAAAATATGTTATTATTAATAAAGATTTGAGAGACTAATTTAAAACCAAATATTTCCGTGTATATATATATATATATATATAAACACTATTAACTTTAAACCGCACCTCCACTTTCTTAGGCTTTGAAAATTCTTCTTGAGCCACCAACGGAACCCACTTTTATCTTGAAACAAGTTTAATCACCCGTGCCATGCACGTGATAAGATTGAAATTATAATTTTAAATTGTTATATTAAATTTTATTTTAATTATAATAATTTAATTAATAAAAAAATAACTTGTATGCGTTGTTTTTCTTTTCTTAATATAGTGTTAATTGTATTAACTATAAAATAGTTATTTAATCTATTTTTTTCAATAAATCAAACATATATACTCTATATGACCATAAATAATCTAGTAATACTTAAATCCACCAACAAAATTTTATATGTTGGTTTACTGTGAAATAAGAACATATGAAAATCAGCTCAAAATGAAGAATAAATTAATAGAGAATCCTAGTACAGAAAGTTCTGTAATAAACAATAAATAATTTAAACCTACTGAATAACAATTTTAACAACAACATAGCTAATACCCACATCAAACAACACATAATTCAATAATCAAAACTACCATATGTACACCAACATATGATTCATCTTATTCTATGGTCGTCTAGCATAAGTTTTCACAAGATATTATAAATTACATACGAGAAACCAAAATCATACATTGACCGATTTTCTTGTATAGCCCAAAGACAACTCAACAAAGCAAGTCCACAAGCTCCACCAGCAAAAATTCAGCATCCAATTCTCCCAGTCAAGGTTTCATCTCCTCAATTATGCTCCCAATCACATATATATACTACCTATTTCAGATCATTATATCCATACATACACACCCAATACCTAAACACATATCATCAAGAATTTAATAGGATTTGAGAGTTCTCATCTCACCAACGGAGAATTGCATCAAAATCCGACAGCTCACTAAGCTAGCTTGATCCTAAATATTAAAACCAACAATAACCTCAATATCTAATTCATAGAATTTTCAAAAATTAGAAAAGAAAGAACTGAAATTGAGATTGGTACTTTCTTACCAAATTGACCACTGAACTTTGTAGAGCTCGATGTGGTGGACGCGTGGCCGCAAACAGTGCGACGATCAGAGCTCGGAGTTAAAAGATATGTGGATTTGAATTGGGAACAAGGGTTTGGAACTTTTCTTCCCTTCCTTATGTGTGTTTCAGTGTGACATTCATGAAGAAGAAGGAGAATGAGCTAAAGCTCATTTGCTTAAGTATGTTGGGTTGGGCCTTGGGCCCAATACAAGTCTGGTTCATTTGGTTTAGTTTGTTTGACTTAATTTTGGGCTAAATTCTTTAAAATTAGTGTCAAAATTATTATTTTAATTAGCTCTATCTCATTAAACTATAAAATTTATATTTCTAACTTCTTTTATTAAAACTAATTTATTGGCTAATTATTCGTTAATTTTACGGGGTTTACACTAAAAGTACTTATTTTAAAAGAAATGTGAAAAAAAATTATTATGAGAGAAGTCATTTTTTTAACTTCTCCATAAACACTTAAATAGCTTCTTAAAAAAATTACAATTTGATTTTAAAAATTGCACTATACATTAATACTATACATTTTCATAAATTGAAAGTTAAAAAAATTACTTATAAACTTATCCAAACAAACTCTTACTCGTTTTATCCAACAAAAACTCGAAATGACAGTATTTACGGGACAGGTACTTTTTTCTGTCGTTATTTTTGTTAAAAAAAGATATATTCTATTTTCATGTGTTTCTATCATGAATTTTTCGTTTATTTTTTTACAGATATTTATGGATATTAATATTTAAAAAATAAAAATAATATAAAATTATAATATAATTCAATACGATTCAACTAACTTTAACATATTAAAATATAATTTAAATACAAATAATCTATATACACATTAAATATACAACGTACACATACTAAAAAATTAAAATAAAAATGTCACTAATAATATATATAAATAAAAACATTTTAATAGTTTTAGTCTTCGCATAAATCTAACAAATCTCTATGGAGCGAATACATCTACTTTTATTTCTTTGTCTATTTATTTGTAGTAACAGATTTTTATCCCGTTAAAAATTTTAAATTACTTATTTTTTTGGATTTTTTTGCCATTTCTATTTGACATAAGTTTTCATAGAAAAAAACAATATGGTTTTTCATTACTAATTTACAACAATTAGGGTTAATTTTTGAAAATAAAAATTCATTTTAAAAGAAATGTTTTGCTGAATTTTTTTTTATTTATGCTTCGTCATCCTTTTCTTATTAAAAAGTAAAGTATTTTTTTAGTTTAATTTTGATTCATTACACGATTATCTAATCAACATATTATGTATATATCAAAATTAGTCACTAAAATCAGTATAAAACTTATGTTATACAAAATAAAAATTAAAAATGAGTTAAATAACACATATATTTATATACAAAATAGATAATGATTGATTTTAATGATTATTTTTAGTGTATAAATAATATTTTTTTATCCAATCATATATAAAACTTGCACTAATGTTTTCTTTTTAAAGAAAAAAAACTCAAACGCATAAAAAAATTAAAATAAATAAAAAATAAAAAAGTTGAAATGTTGGAGCTTCGATCGAATTAATCAGAAACTGATTTTCTAATTGATTGACAAAAAAATTTGCTTGACAAAAAATAATAAAAAAATGGTCCAATTGAGAATAAATCAGGTAGCTTAGCATCATATTCATATAAATAGATTATGCTATTTGTGTCCGAAATTGTTTTCTATTTCTCTTGAATGATGTTCAAGGCTTTTTTAATGTCATTGTGTCTTAATTAATTGATAGCAACAAAGGCTATTACTAGTGTGTAGAAGAACAAATTTTACTACATATATGTATAGAAGATAAGTGTCATCTTTATTGCCACAATTTTTGCCAAAAATAAGTACAGTAATGATGCAGCAGCTATCTTTAACGTCTAATTTAGTGAATAGTTTCTGCGGCAGTTCAGTTTTAGAGATTGACATACAATATAAAATAGTGTTATAGCAATGGTTAACTAATTTTTTATTAGTCTTAAATATAAATAGTACAAATTTAATATTTGTATTATTAGAGTATAATTATGATCAATTAAAATTAGTTAGTATTATTTATATTTATAGATCTGTAATTTATATAAAATTTTTTATTGTACAAGTTTTTACAAATTGACTAAAACCCAACAAAAACAACTATCAGTTTAGATTACGTGTAAACACGTGCTTCCCCAAAAATAGCGCAAAAACCATTATAACAAATGGTTCTTCTTCTTTAATCAAAATTGCAACCCATCAAAATTTAAATAAGGATCAAAATCTCTCAAAAATCTATCTCTCAAAATTGTCGCAAAAAGCGATGGAAGTTTCCAAGCTAAATTGGAAAAGAATTATGAAAAAATGAAAGAAGAAGAGGAAGAATTTTGAATTATGCAAAATTTATTAGTACAAAAATACCAAAATTTTTTAAATAATATACATAAATATCTTAATTTTACACTGAAATTTACTGCAAATATATAAAAATATTTTTTTTAATGCTGCCTCTTCTTTTTTTTCTTATTTCTTTCTTTCTTTTAGTTGAATAAATGTAGGTTTATCCTCTTCCAACTAATTTTGTAGCATTATGTGTTTCTTCTTCTTCTTTATTTGATTTTTTTTAATTCTTGTTAAGAAAATAAAACAAAACAAAAACTTGAGAAGGTAAAATACGAAGAAAAAAATGAATAAGAAAGGGGAAAAAGAAGAGTTTTAAATTATGCAGAACTTATTAGTACAAAAATACTGAAAATTCTGAAACAATACACATAAATATTTTAGTTTTATATTGAAATTTGCAGCAGATATACAAAAATATTTTCTTTAATATAGAACTCCTATATTACATTCAATTCAAATCATCAACGATGAACATCAATTCTCACAAACAAAAACATTATTCACCTACAGAATTATAAAATACTAACGAAAATATTAACTAGAATCGAATCACACCTCAGTCACTTGATTGGATTTAAAATAATAATCCATTTTACTCTGGTTCAATTGACAATCTGAACTTGAATCATTCATTATCTTCAACAACGAGATAATTGTTCAAAACTAATTTCAGAGCTTGATTTCAAAAACGTAGAGAACAAGAAAACCGCGAAAAATGAAGAAAGAGAATGCAGAGAACGAAGGAAGAGAACATAGATAAAAAATACTTAAAAAATTCGAAAATGAAAAGAAATCATTTCAAAAAGGCAATTATATATTTGTGCGTTGATTAAAAATTGCTTAGATAGTGGTGTGTGAGGTGAATTAGCTTAAAGAGACTTGTATTTTATTTATGTACATAAATGATTAAAATTGCTTAGATAGTCGTGCGTGAGGTGAAAATTGCGTGTTGATTTCTATTTTATTTATGTACATAAATGATTAAAATATATAATATAAATATCGTAATTATTATAATTCTATGATATAATTATAATTAAGATATTTTATCATAATTAAATATTGATTTGATATAATTATAATGAAAATACTTTTCCAAAATGATATAATCTACTATTATTCATCCACTAATTATTTGGCAATAAACTTTAATATGATTTTTTACATCTCCGCTATGGGAAATAAGTACTTAGATATAATATGTAATATATTACTACCTTAATAAGGTAAGGCACAAATACATGGTTTAATTAAGGTGATTGAAACTTTCACCAAACAGAATATGACCTACTCAATCGAATAAAAAAGATACTCAATTTTGCATTAATTAGCTAGTCGAAAAAATAACATACTCATTTATTATTCATGTTTCATTATATTTTTTAAATAATATATAGAAAACATATATCTTGTGTATAAAAATGTGACTATTAGTAATTTTATTAATAAACCTTTTTTTAAACTATTACTAATTTCAATTTTAATAGAAAATATGAGGAAATAATTTTACTTGCCATAAATAATATACTAAAACTGTTAGTATATTATCTTCTATATGGTTAATTGAATTTATCAATGATTTTCCCGTGTAAATCGTTATTACCCAATTTTTAATAACTACTTAATATTCAAAATTTGAAATTGAAAATTGTTATTACTAATTTAATTAACTGGTTAATTGAGTAATAATTGTCAAATTATTAAGGTGCAAAATCATTGACTTACTCAATTGTCCAATTATTAAGGTACAAAATCATTGATTTACTCAATAAATTTTCATATATTATTTATATTTCAAGTAATAATTTAAAATTATATTATTTACCCAGTTAATAATACTATTATTAAAAATTATTTTTTACATTGATTTTTAAATCAATTATTAAATAATTATTTTTGTTAAGATAATTGTTTATAAATTATTTCAAATTATATTTTGTTAAGATATAATTATTTAGATTATTACTCATGGCACGGGTATAATTTCATTTTATACCAATTAATCAATTATAATTATATGACACGGGTGTAATTTTAATTTTAGTCACCGATTATTGGTAAATAAATTTTATTCCAATTATAAATAAAATCTGTTTTTATTGGCAAATAAATTGTCTTTAGGTCAACGATTTATTATATGTGTAGGTTTATTTTTTGTAGTTAATTTTTTGTCAAATATAATGAAAATACAAATAAAGAAATAAAGAATAAAAATAAACTTAATAATATCTGACACTACTTCATTTTATTAAATTATTTAAAAATGGCAAATCCACAAAAAATAATCATAATATATAAATTGAGGCAATAATTTAAAATTCTATAATTATAATTTAATCAAATACTAATATTAAAACAAAATTACTTAAACAATGTTGAATCTATTCTAGTCCTTAGTGTACGTATAGTATAGAATCATTCTTATAACGACAACCAACTGAAATAACATCGTAAGTTTCAATATTTAGAATTCGTGCAAAATCAAACCATCCTCTTGTTAGATAAGCTTCATCATCCGCTATCCATGCAATGCGGCAAGGTATAGAATTCTATCCATGCAATGCGGCAAGATATAAAATTATCACACAGAGAAACTAAACTAACTCTTATTCCCCTCAATGGCGTTGCATGCATGCAAAAGAAAGCTAGTAATTTCTGAAAAAAATTAAAATATGTTAAAAAGTTATTCTAATAATTAACAGTTTAAACTAAGAAAATTTAAATATATTACCAATCATTGAAATTGCATATTTGAATTTGTCACGAATTTAGCAAAACTTAACTGAAACCGAGGGAATTCAATTTCATTATGTGCTCCACTTCGAAGATTTTCGGGCAGAGGTAAAAAGTATGGAGGGGATGGAACTTGAACTTGCCCTATAAAGTTCCGTAGATGCAATTCCTCAATCAAAAATCGAGCTCCTCCTAAGAAATCTAACTTTAACCACATTCCATTGGGTTGGTCATAATAAGTGAGTAGATCCAACCATCCTTCGGTAAAGTAGAGACTATTGCCTCTTCTTTGAACGCTTACATCCATGTAGTTGGAACCCGAATCAGTGAAGACAACTCGATAAGGTATTTCATGGATGTGATGCATTGTAAATGATTATGGCAAAAAATAATCGAACTGGAACATTAGACGATAAGAATAACTTAGAGTAACAACAAATAAAAAATTATCAAAAAAATAATATAATAGAATGAATATATGATATTATAAAAAATTATAAATTGTACCTTAAAAGGATCAACTTCAATAAAAAAAATGAAGAATACATTCTTATTCTATGAAGTAGTAAAAAAAACACTAAATATAAAATTATGAATTGACTCTCAAATTTAGATTCATATACCACAGGAAAACACTATATATAGACTTTAGTAAAACAAAAATAAATATGTAAATTACCTATTATTAAAGTAATTCTTTAATAATGCATTAAATATTGATTTGATACAATTATAATGAATATATGTTCCTAAATTAGTATAATTATATATTAATTTCATCATATCACGGGTAACAAAGATTTTTTATTATTAGTATTACTATTACTGATATTATTATTATCATTAAAATGAATAAAAGTATTTTTAATTGATAATTGATAAGTAGTTTAATAGTGCATTAAATATTGATTTGATATAATTATAATGAAGATATGTTGCTAAATTAGTATAATTATATATTATTCATTTAATATTAATTATAATATAATTAGAATAAAATAATTTAGAATAGAGAAAAGATTTTATTCGTTTTGGAGGGAAAACGGAGGCATGAGAGATCGACACGTCACCTTTAGTAGCTGGGGAAAAACCCAGTTTTAGTATATTAAGTAGATAGATTAGAATAAAATAATTTAGAATAGAGAAAAGATTTTATTCGTTTTGGAGGGAAAACGGAGGCATGAGAGATCGACACGTCACCTTTAGTAGTTGGGGAAAAACCCAGTTTTAGTATATTAAGTAGATATCAAATACAAAAGTTGCAATGAGAATGGAATAATCCACAGGCATATAATATAATGTTAAAAGATTTATTTAGTGATTAGGATATGAAAAAATATAGGTAGACAATGAGAATATTAAATAATATGAATAATGAATATGTCGGATGTTTAATTCAATAGGTATACAGATGATTATGTTAATTATTTTTAATTAGATGATTATTTATTTTTATTCGATTTATTCATGTACAGTTAACAATGACTGGATATTCAATTCACTAGGTATGCAGATGGTTATCTAAATGTTAAGATTTATGAGGTAATTTGGGCTAGAGTGTTATTTTACTTTATTAGGTCAATTCTAAAATCTATTGTTCATATTGTTTAAAAAAATTATTGTCTACCTAATAAAACCGATATGATATTACAACAGAGGGTAAAATATAATATACAATATGACCTATTAAATATAGTTACTTCTAACCTTACTCCCTTTCCAGTTTTTTGTGATCATTAAAGTCCCATGTATGTTGTTTTAAAGTTAAAAGTTCTACTTTATTAATCAAATGCACAATAAACCCTAGAGGGCAAAAACTGAAAACTTCAAATGTAGAATAAGTGATAGATCAAACAAGTAACTTTTTCAATGACAAAAATGTATTTTACTCAACAATATGCCACCATCAACAAAGCACATGAATTATATTTATTTTTCTTAATCTTGTAGTTAACATACACAATTTGAATTATACCAACTACCAAAGTTACCATACTATTCATTTAGTAGAACTATATCTTAGTTTAATAAAGATATCACTCAAAGTATGTTAACTAATGGTCATTATCGAGTGAGAACGCAAATCATATGCAGACCAATCTGCAATACCAACACACTCAATCCCTCAATTCTTTCTATAATACACAAGATGCAAATTCCAATCCATCAAAATATTTCTATCCAAAAAAAGATAAGGTATTTTTCCTCAAGCTCAAAATGGAAATAAACTTCACAAAACGGAAAAAAAATTAAAAAAAAATATACAAACAAGCACACAAAAACTGAAATAGTAAATTTGTAAATTCCGGTTAAAGTAGTAGATAATTATTAAATAAATTAGTTTTTAATAAGAAAGATTAAAAATTCAAAAATAATATTAAATTAGAATAAAACTCATCGAAACGAAAATTTTTGACACTAATTTCGAAAAAACGGTCTAAGATTAGACCGAACGGTCCGAACTGGTTGAACCGGACCCAAACCGGACTGTGGGCCTAATCAGTCCAACAATTAAAAAGAGCCACGGGCTCTTTCTCTTCATTTCCCTTAATGACGCAGCAAGCCTCCCAGGGAAGAGAAGAAGAGAAATACGTTTACGGTGAATTCAATTTCCCGTAACTTTTTCGTCTGAGCTCCAATCGCCGTACTGTTTGCGGCCACACGTCCACCGCGTCGAGCTCTACATTTCTATTGGAACAATTTCACTGGTAACTTGCTTAATCACTTCTAGCCCTTTTTTCTCCCAATTTTCGAATTTTTAATGGGAAGGTTGAATTTCTTTGATTTCTAATATTTTAGGATCCAATTAACTTGAGGAAAACGTTCACTCTTGCTTATGTGAAGCTTGGGTAAGGTGAGGATACGATAATTTTATTTTAATTTCATTAAATTTGAGCTTTGAGTATTGAATTGGGTATGTATGTGTTATAAATGTGTATTAGGTTGTGAATAAATAATTAGAGCTTGAAATTGTGAATATTGGAACTTGGAGGAAGCGGATTAGTTGAGGTTTTGAGGGCTGTGTTCTTTTAGGAAAATTGTATTGGAATAATACTTGGAAATCGGCTAAGGTATGGTTTAGGTTTCTTGCATATAATATAAAATGTTCTGTGAAAACTTAGGCTAGATGACCATAGGATAGGTTGGATTGCATGTGTATATTTAATGCTTAGTATCCTATTGATGAACATGGTTGGTTTGGTGCTTGTTGATTAACTGGTGATTTGGTGAATTATTGATTTGAGGTATAACTATTGTGGAGGTTGTTGTGATAATGAGGTATTTTGTGTAAAAACTTAGGATTTGTGAATCATGATTCTTAGTTGAATTTTGGTTGTTAGATTTGAATATTGTATGAGTATAATTGTTGATTTGAGGTAGATTTATTGTGGTGATTGTTATGATGATGAGGAAGGGTATGTTGAATTGAAAAGAATGCATGTTTGGACCCGAAAAGGGTGGCAAAGTCTGAGTTTTAGAGGAGATGCTGCCGAAATTTTATAAAAATTAGAGATTTTATTTATATGATTATTTAAAAAGATTTAGATTCAAAGGTTATATGGTTTTATTTTGAGTTATCAAGAAAATGAGTATGTTTTAAGTTTGATTCATTTAGAAAAGAATGA
Source organism: Arachis duranensis (assembly GCF_000817695.3). Taxonomy (NCBI): domain Eukaryota; kingdom Viridiplantae; phylum Streptophyta; class Magnoliopsida; order Fabales; family Fabaceae; genus Arachis; species Arachis duranensis. The sequence continues at coordinate 68,343,785 of NC_029773.3, read as the reverse complement.
ATTATGTTTTGAATTGGAACTATTGATGGACGAAATGGGAGGTGTGATAATGAAGGATAAGGATTGAATATGATTGATGTATGATGATGAATGAGATGCGATTGAGAATGATGTGGATGTTGATGAATTATAATTGAATTATTTATATAGCTTATGAATTTGAATGATCTGAGATACGAGATTCCCTGGATTAAGTGCCGTGGCTTGCTGGTGCACGAAATTGTGATCTCAATGGCGCCAACAACTTGGTACACACAATTGTAATCTCAACTCTTTTTCACAACTTCGCACAACTAACTAGCAAGTGCACTGGGTCGTCCAAGTAATAAACCTTACGTGAGTAAGGGTCGATCCCACGGAGATTGTCGGCTTGAAGCAAGCTATGGTCATCTTGTAAATCTCAGTCAGGCGGATTCAAATGGTTATAGAGTTTTGATAATTAAAAAATAAATAAACATAAAATAAAGATAGAGATACTTATGTAATTCATTGGTGGGAATTTCAGATAAGCGTATGGAGATGCGTTATTCCTTCTGAATCTTTGCTTTCCTACTGCCTTCATCCAATCCTTCATACTCCTTTCTATGACAAGCTATATGTAGGGGGATCACCGTTGTCAATGGCTACCATCCATCCTCTAAGTGAAAATGGTCCAGCTACGGGTTATGTAGTACTAATCATCTGTCGGTTCTCACTTGTGTCGGAATAAGATCCAATGATCCTTTTGCGTCTGTCACTACGCCCAACAGTCATGAGTTTGAAACTCGTCACAGTCATCCCATCCCAGATCCTACTCGGAATACCACAGAATAGGTTTAGACTTTTCGGATCTCAAGAATGCTGCCAATTGATTCTAGCTTATACCACGAAAACTCTGATCTCAAGGAATTGAAGGCTCTGTTGTCAGGAGAGGCAATCAAACGCATGGACCAGGAATCCAAGAGATATGCATTCAAGCTTGTTTTCATGTAGAACAAAAGTGTTTATCAGGCACGCGTTCATAAGTTGAGAATGGTGATGAGCGTTACATAATCATCACATTCATCATGTTCTTGTGTGCGAATGGATATCTTAGAACAAGAATAAGCATGAATTGAATAGAAAACAGTAGTAATTGCATTAATACTCGAGGAATAGCAGAGCTCCATACCTTAACCTATGGTGTGTAGAAACTCCACCGTTGAAAATACATAAGTGATAATGGCGTTCATTGGATTCGGCCCCAGAGGGAGAACCAGAATAACCAAGACCTCGTTCTAAGGACTAAACATCCAAAAGATCCAAATACAATAGTAAAAAGTCCTATTTATACTAAACTAGTTACTAAAGTTTACAGAAATAAGTAAATGATGCAGAAATCCACTTCCGGGCCCACTTGGTGTGTGCTTGGGCTGAGCATTGAAGCTTTCATGTGTAGAGACTTTTCTTGGAGTTAAACGCAGTTTTTATGCCAATTTGGGTGTTTAACTCCAGCTTCTATCCTGTTTCTGGCATTTAATGCCAGAATATGGCAGGAAGCCAGTTTGCGTCATCAAAACTCGAGCAAAGTATGGACTATTATATATTACTGGAAAACACTGGATGTCTACTTTCCAACGCAGTTAAGAGTGCGCCATTTGGGTTTCTGTAGCTCCAAAAATTTCATTTTGAGTGCAGGGAGGTCAGAATCCAACAGCATCAGCAGTCCTTTTTCAGCTTCTGAATCAGATTTTTGCTTAGGTCCCTCAATTTCAGCCAGAAAATACCTGAAATCATAGAAAAATACACAAATTCATAGTAAAGTCCAGAATTGTGAATTTTGCTTAAAAACTAATAAAAATATACTAAAAAGTAGCTAGATCCTACTAAAAACTATATAAAAACAATGCCAAAAAGCGTATAAATTATCCGCTCATCACAACACCAAACTTAAATTGTTGCTTGTCCCCAAGCAACTAAAAACAAAATAGGATAAAAAGAAGAGAATATACAATGAATCTCACAATATCAATGAAACTTAGTCCTAATTAGATGAGCGGGGCTAGTAGCTTTTTGCTTCTGAACAGTTTTGGCCTCTCACTTTATCCTTTGAAATTCAGAATGATTGGCATCTATAGGAACCCAGAATTTTTGATAGTGTTATTGATTCTCCTAGTTAAGTATGTTGATTCTTGAACACAGCTACTTTATGAGTCTTGGCCATGGCCCTAAGCACTTTGTTTTCCAGTATTACCATCGGATACATAAATGCCACAGACACATAACTGGGTGAACCTTTTCATATTGTGACTCAACTTTGCTAAAGTCCCCAGTTAGAGGTGTCCAGAGTTCTTAAGCACATTCTTTTTGCTTTGGATCACGACTTTAACCACTTAGTCTCAAGCTTTTCACTTGGACATTCATGACACAAGCACATGGTTAGGGACAGCTTGATTTAGCCGCTTAGGCCAGGATTTTATTCCTTTAGGCCCTCCTATCCATTAATGCTCAAAGCCTTCGATCCTCTTTACCCTTGCCTTTTGGTTTAAAGGGCTATTGGCTTTTTCTGCTTGCTTTTTCTTTTTCTTTCTTTTTATTTTTCGCCAAATTTTTTTCGCTACTTTTTCTTGTTTCAAGAATCAATTTCATGATTTTTCAGATCATCAATAACATTTCTCTTTGCTCATCATTCTTTCAAGAGCCAACAAATTTAACATTCATAAAATTCACTATAAAAAATATGCACTGTTCAAGCATTCATTCAGAAAACAAAAAGTATTGCCACCACATCAAAATAATTAAACTAATTTCAAGATAAAATTTGAAATCCAAGTACTTCTTGTTCTTTTGTAATTAGGCACATTTTTCATTTAAGAGAGGTGAATGATTCATGGAATTATTCATAGCTTTAAGACATAGACACTAGACACTAATGATCATGTAATGAAGACACAAACATAGATAACACATAAAGCATAAAATCAAAAAACAGAAAAATAAGAACAAGGAGATTAAAGAACAGGTCCACCTTAGTGATGGCGGCTAGTTCTTCCTCTTGAAGATCTTATGGAGTGCTTGAGCTCCTCAATGTCTCTTCCTTGCCTTCGTTGCTCCTCCCTCATAGCTCTTTGATCTTCTCTAATCTCATGGAGAATGATGGAGTGCTCTTGGTGCTCCACCCTTAGTTGGTTAATGTTATAACTCAAGCCTTCCAAAGAGGTGTTGAGTTGCTCCCAATAGTTGTGTGGAAGAAAATGCATCCCTTGAGGCATCTCAAGGATTTCTTGTTGAGGAATTTCCTCATGCTCTTGTTGAGGTCCATGAGTGGGCTCTCTTGTTTGCTCTATCCTTTTCTTAGTGATGGGCTTGTCATCTTCAATGAGGATGTCTTCTTCTATGTCAATTCCAGCCGAATTGCATAGGTGACAAATGAGATGAGGAAAGGCTAACCTTGCCAAAGTGGAGGACTTGTCAGCCACCTTGTAGAGTTTTAGAGGTATGATCTCATGAACTTTTACTTCCTCCCCAATCATGATACTATGGATCATGATAGCCCGATCCACAGTCACTTCAGATCGGTTGCTAGTAGGAATGATGGAGCATTGGATGAACTCCAACCATCCTTTAGCCATAGGCTTAAGGTCCGGTCTTCTCAACTGAACCGGCTTGCCTCTTGAGTCTCTTTTCTATTGAGCTCCTTCCACACATATGTCTATAAGGACTTGGTCCAACCTTTGATCAAAGTTGACCCTTCTAGTGTAGGGGCGTGCGTTTTCTTGCATCATTGGCAAGTTGAACGGCAACCTTACATTTTTCGGACTGAAATCTAAGTATTTCCCCCAAACTATTGTAAGCCAATTCTTTGGATTCGGGTTCATACTTTGATCATGGTTCCTAGTGATCCATGCATTGGCATAGAACTCTTGAACCATTAAGATTCTAACTTGTTGAATGGAGTTGGTGAGAACTTTCCAACCTCTTTTTCGGATCTTATGTTGGATCTCCGGATACTCATCTTTCTTGAGCATGAAAGGGACCTCAGGGATCACCTTCTTATTGGCCACAACTTCATAGAAGTGGTCTTGATGGACCTTTGAGATGAATCTCTCCATCTCCCATGACTCGAAGGTGGAAGCTTTTGCCTTCCCTTTCCTCTTTCTAGAGGTTTCTCCGGCCTTAGGTGCCATAAATGGTTATGGAAAAATAAAAAGCAATGCTTTTACCACACCAAACTTAAAAGGTTTGCTCGTCCTCGAGGAAAAGAAGAAAGAAAGAAGGGGAAAAAGAAGAAAATGGAGGAGAAGGGGGGAGAGGTAGGTTCGGTGGTGCACAAAAATTACAATCACAATTTTGCAATTCCGCACAACTAACCAACAAGTGCACTGGGTCGTCCAAGTAATACCTTACATGAGTAAGGGTCGATCCCACGGAGATTGCCGGCTTGAAGCAAGCTATGGTACGATTATCTTATTATTCTTAGTCAGGATATCAATAGTGGTTCTTAGTTTTAATTGCGAAAAGTAAAAGAGCATGAATTAAATGATACTTGTTATGCAGTAATGGAGAACAGGTCGAGGTTTTGGAGATGCTCTGTCTTCTGAATTTTTGCTTTCCTACTGTCTTCTTCTTCACGCACGCAGGTCTCCTTCCATGGCAAGCTGTATGTTGGTGGATCATGTTGTCAATGGCTACCAGCCGTCCTCTCAGTGAAAAGGGTCCACGTACATGACTAATCATCTGTTGGTTCTCACTAATATTGGAATAGGATCCATTGATCCTTTTGCACACTGTCACTGCGCATAACATTCATGAGTTTGAAGCTCGTCACAGTCATCCCTTCCCGGATCCTACTCGGAATACCACAGACAAGGTTTAGACTTTCTGGATCTCAGGGATGCTGCCAATTGATTCTAGTTTATACCACGAAGACTCTAATCTTATGGATTTGAATGCTCTGTTGTCAGGAAAAGCAGTCAAACTCGTGAACTAGGAACCCAAGAGATATACATTCAATCTAAGGTAGAATGGAGGTGGTTGTCAGGCATGCGTTCATAGGTTGAGAATGGTGATGAGTGCCACGGATCATCACATTCATCATGTTGAAGTGCGAATGAATATCTTAGAATAAAAACGAGCGTGTTTGAATCGAAAACGGAAGTAATTGCATTAATTCATCGAGACACAGCAGAGCTCCTCACCCCCAACCATGGGGTTTAGAGACTCATGCCGTCAAAGATACAAATTCAGATCTAAAAATGTCATGAGGTGCAAACTAAATCTCTAAAAATAGTTTTTATACTCAACTAGTAACCTAGGTTTACAGAAAATGAATAAACTAAGATAGATAGTGTAGAAATCCACTTCCGGGACCCACTTGGTGTGTGTTGGGGCTGAGCATTGAAGCTTTCAGTGCATAGGCTATTCTTGGAGTTAAACACCAAGTTGTAACCTGTTTCTGGCATTTGACTCTAGCTTGAAACCTGTTTCTGGCATTTAACGCCAGAATATGGCAGAAGGCTGGCGTTGAACGCTAGTTTGCATCATCTAAACTCGGGAAAAGTATGGACTATTATATATTTCTGGAAAGCCCTGGATGTCTACTTTCCAACGCAATTGAGAGCGCGTCATTTGAACTCATGTAGCTCCAAAAATTTCATTTTGAGTACAGGGAGGTTAAAATCCAACAACATCTGCAGTCCTTTTTCAGCCTCTGAATCAGATTTTTGCTCAGGTCCCTCAATTTCAGCCAGAAAATACATGAAATCACAGAAAAACACACAAACTCATAGCAAAGTCCAGAAATATGATTTTTGAAAAAAATAATAAAAATATACTAAAAAGTAGCTAGATCCAACTAAAAACTATATGAAAATACCCCCAAAAAGCGTAAAATATCCGCTCATCACAATACCAAACTTAAACTGTTGCTTATCCCCAAGCAACTAGATAAACAAAATAGGATAGCAAGAAGATCAAGAGGCAATTTTAGAGTTTTACATGAAGCTCAATTCTAATTAGATGAGCGGGACTAGTAGCTTTTTGCTTCTGAACAGTTTTGGCATCTCACTTCATCCTTTGAAGTTTAGAATGATTGGCATCCATAGGAACTCAGAATTTAGATAGTGTTATTGATTCTCCTAGTTTAGTATGTTGATTCTTGAACACAACTACTTTATGAGTCTTGGCCGTGGCCCTAAGCACTTTGCTTTCCAGTATTACCACCGGATACATAAATGCCACAGACACATAACTGGGTGACCCTTTTCAGATTATGACTCAGCTTTGCTAAAGTCCCCAATTATAGGTGTCCAGAGTTCTTAAGCACACTCTTTGGATCACGACTTTAACCACTCAGTCTCAAGATTTTCACTTGGACCTGCATGCCACAAGGACATGGTTAGGGACAGCTTGATTCAGCCGCTTAGGCCAGGATTTTATTCCTTTGGCCCTCCTATCCCTTAATGCTCAAAGCCTTGAATCCTTTTTACCCTTGCCTTTTGGTTTAAAGGGTTATTGGCTTTTTCTTTCTTTTTCTTTTGTGCCAATTTTTTTTTTCACTGCTTTTTCTTGCTTCAAGAATCAATTTTATGATTTTTCAGATTATCAATAACATTTCTCTTTTTCATCATTCTTTCAAGAGCCAATAGTTTTAACATTCATAAACAACAAGATAAAAAATATGCACTGTTTAAACATTCTTTCAGAAAACAAAAAGTGTTGCCACCACATATAAATAATTTGATTTTTTCTTATTAAAAACTCAAAAAAGTTGCCTCCTTATTCTAAAAATATATGCTATTTCATTCATGTTTAATGATGATGAGAAAAATAAATTATAGCTTACTTAGAGATGATAAAAATAAAAATAAAAATACTAACTACTACTACTCATATGACTCCTAAAATAGATTTCTAATAGTAGAAGTTATCACAGAGTTAAAATTAGGACTCAACAACCTTTATTTTGGGAGATGGATGCTCCTTCAATCTGTGGGGTGTCTGGTCCCTCAAGGGAGAGCCTCTGGCACTTCAGTTCCTGTAGCTCTCGCCCTTGTTTTTCTTGTTCTTTAAGTAGCCTGCAGATCATACTATTTTGATTTTGCTGTTCTTCCTTAAGTTGATCTATAGTTTCTTGTAGCTTGGTGACAGATGCTTCTAGGCGGGTCCAGTAATCAATCTGAGGGATTTTTGGGAGGAACTCCTGTGCCCTCCTTTTGATGGAGTTTTCTTGTACTTGTTGTCCCTCCATTGACTTCTTGGTGATTGGATGTTCGACTGGGATGAACTCATCTACTCCCATCTTCAACACAGCCTCTTTACATAGCAGAGAAATCAAGTTTGGGTAAGCCAATATGGCTTCCTTAAAGTTCTTATTTGCAATTATGTAGAGCTCACAAGAAATCAGATGATGAATCTCCACTTCGTTTCCTTGCATAATAGAATGGATCATCACTGCTCTCTTGATAGTGACTTTGGAGTGGTTGCTGGTAGGCAGTATGGAACGCCCAATGAAATCCAGTCAGCCCCTAGCAACTGGTTTGAGATCCTCTCTCTTGAGTTGGTTTGTAACACCTTTTGTGCTGGTTGTCCACTTGGTTCCAGGGATGCATATGTCCTCTAGAATTTGGTCTAAGCGCTTGTCTGATCTCACCATTCTCCTATTAAAAGATTTTGGATCATCTTGTAGTTGAGGCAGCTTGAAGACCTCTCTTATTTTGTCAAGGTGGAAGTAAATAATCTTCCCTCTGACCATGGTTCGAAAGGTATAGAAAGCGGTTCCAGTCATTCTCTGCCTCTTTGTTTGCCACAGATTTGAGTAGAATTCCTGAACCATGTTTCTACCCACATTTGTCTCAGGATTAGCAAGAATTTCCTAGCCTCTGTTTCGAATCTGCTCTTGGATCTCCGGATATTCGTCTTCTTTTAGATCAAATTTAACTTCCGGGATCACTGACCTTAGACCCATTATTTTGTGGTAATGGTCCGAATGTTCCTTGGTTAAGAACCTCTCTTGATTCCAAAGTGATTTTGGATTATTCTCTTTCTTGCCTCTTGAAGTGGTTTGTTTTCCCTTAGGAGCCATGATCTTAGTGAGTCTTAGCTCAGTGATCACACAAGATACACCAAACTTAGAGGTTTGCTTGTCCTCAAGCAAAAGAAAAAAAAGGAGAGGATAAGGAGGAGAGCTAAATTCGAATTGTGGAGGAGAGGGGGTGGCTGAATGTGAATTTAAAAGGAAGGGGTGGGTTCGAAAATTTTTGAAAAAGATATGATAGAAGATATGATTTGTAAAAGATAAGTATGAAATGTAAAAGATGTAATTTTAAAATTGAAAAGATATGAGAGAATTTTGAAAAAGATAAAACTAAATTGGAAAAGATAGTATGATGAGTTGAAAAAGATTTGAAAAGATATTAAAAAGATAGATGGGTTTTGCAAAAGATTTGAAAAGAAATAAAAAAATACATGAGTTTTGAAAAAAGATTTGAAAAAAAGAAAATATTTTTAGGATTAAGAGTTATTTTTGAAATTGAAATTGAAAGATGAGGATTTGAAATATGTTTATGCAAGAAATTATGGATGAAAACATAAAAAATAAAAAAATTGAGTTGGAAAACAAAACTACCTCCCCTCCACGTTCCTGGTATTAAACGCCCAACTGTTGCCTGTTTTGGGCGTTTAACGCCCAACTTTAGCTTGTTTTGGGCGTTTAACGCCCAGTTGTTGCTTGCTTTGGGCGTTTAACGCCCAGCCAGGTACCTTGGTTGGCGTTAAACGCCAGAAAGCCTTTGTCACTGGGAATTTTTCTAAACGCCCAGGATGCTGTAAGTCTGGCGTTAAACACCCAGAATGGTATCCTTACTGGCGTTAAATGCCCAGAATGATGCCCATTCTGGCGTTTAACGCCCAAAAGTGCCTCTTACTGGCGTTTTTGTGCCAGTGAGCTTTGTTTCTCTGCTCTCTGTTCTGAACCCTTCTGTAACTCTGTGAACTCCTATAAATGAGAATTAATTCTGATGATAATTTATTAAACTCCTATAATTATTATTTAAGTGACAAATAAACAACAGTAATGGCTGGGTTGCCTCCCAGCGAGCGCTTCTTTATTGTCTTTAGCTGGACCTTACTGAGCCTTAATCTAGTCTCAGTTCTGAGCGTTCTTGCTCAAAATTGCTTTCAAGATAATGTTTGACTCTCTGTCCATTAACAATGAACTTTTTGTCAGAATCAATATCCTGAAGCTCTACATCTTCATATGGTGACACACCTGTAATCACATATGGTCCTCTCCAGCGGGATTTTAGTTTCCCAGGGAATAGCCTGAGCCTAGAGTTAAACAGTAGAACTTTTTGTCCTGGCTCAAAGACTCTAGATGACAGGTTCTTATCATGCCATCTTTTTGCTTTCTCCTTGTAAATTTTGCCATTTTCAAAAGCATTGAGTCTGAATTCCTCTAACTCATTCAGCTAGAGCAATCTTTTCTCTTCAGCTAATTTGGCATCAAGGTTTAGGAATCTGGTTGCCCAGTAGATTTATGCTCCAGTTCCACAGGCAGGTGACAGGCCTTCTAATGAGCGGATAATTTATACGCTTTTTGGCATTGTTTTTACATTGTTTTTAGTATGTTTTAGTTAGTTTTTAGTATATTCTTATTAGTTTTTAAGCAAAATTTACATTTCTGGACTTTACTATGAGTTTTTGTGTTTTTCTGTGATTTCAGTATTTTCTGGCTGATATTGAAGGACCTGAGCAAAAATCTGATTCAGAGGCTGACAAAGGACTGTTGATGCTGTTGGATTCTGACCTCCCTTCACTCGAAGTGAAAATTTTGGAGCTACAGAAGTCCAAATGGTACGATCTCAACTGAGTTGGAAAGTAGACATCCAGGGCTTTCCAGCAATATATAATAGTCTATACTTTGCGCGAGTTTAGATGATGCAAACTGGCGTTTAACGCCAGCTTTCTGCCCTATTCTGGCGTTAAACGCCAGAAACAAGTTGCAAAGCAGAGTCAAACGCCAGAAACAAGTTACAAACTGGCGTTCAACTCCAAGGAAGACCTCTACACGTAAAAGCTTCAATGCTCAGTCCAAGCACACACCAAGTGGGTCCGAAAGTAGATTTCTGCATCATTTACTCATTTCTGTACCCCTAGTAATTAGTCTAGTATAAATAGGACTTTTTACTATTGTATTTTCATCTTGGTATCTATCTTTGATCAGTTTATGCGATCTTAGACTTTGGGGGTTGGCCTCACGGCTATGCCTGGACCTTCATCACTTATGTATTTTCAACGGTGGAGTTTCTACACACCATAGATTAAGGGTGTGGAGCTCTGCTTTCCTCGAGTATTAATGCAATTACTACTGTTTTCTATTCAATTCATGCTTATTCTTATTCTAAGATATTCATTCGCACTTCAATCTGATGAATGTGATGATCCGTGACACTCATCACCATTCTCACTTATGAACACGTGCCTGGCAAACACTTCTGTTCTACCTGCGAAAGCTAGAGTGTGTATCTCTTGGATTCCTGGTCCACGACGCATGGTTGCCTCTCCTGACAACAGAGCCTTCCATTCCGTGAGATCAGAGTCTTTGTGGTATAAGCTAGAATCCATTGGCAGCATTCTTGAGATCCGAAAAGTCTAAACCTTGTCTATGGTATTCCGAGTAGGATCTGGGATGGGATGACTGTGATGAGCTTCAAACTCACGACTGTAAGGCATGGTGAAAGACGCAAAAGGATAGTAAATCCTATTCCTACACGATCGAGAACCAACAGCTGATTAGCCATGCGGGAAACCATAGAGGACCTTTTTCACTGAGAGGACAGGAAGTAGCCATTGACAACGGTGATACCCAACATACAGCTTGCCATGGAAAGGAGTGTGAAGGATTGGATGAAGGCAGTAGGAAAGCAGAGATTCAAAAGGAACGAGGCATCTCCATACACTTATCTAAAATTCCCACCAATGATTTACATAAGTATCTCTATCTTTATTTTACATTTTATTTATATTTTAATTATCAAAACTCCATAACCATTTGAATTCACCTGACTGAGATTTACAAGGTGACCATAGCTTGCTTCAAGCTGACAATCTCCGTGGGATCGACCCTTACTTTCGTAAGGTTTATTACTTGGACGACCCAGTGCACTTGCTGGTTAGTTGTGCGAAGTTGTTAAAAAGAGTTGAGATTACAATTGTGCGTACCAAGTTGTTGGCGCCATTGAGATCACAATTTTGTGCAGCAAGTTTTTGGCGCCGTTGCCGGGGATTGTTCGAGTTCGGGCAACTGACGGTTCATCTTGTTGCTCAGATTTGGTAATTTTCTTCTTTTTTCAATCTTTATTTTATTTTCAAAAAGTTTTCAAAACAAATCTTTCAAAATTTTTCTTCTTTTTCATTTTTCTAAAAATAATTTTCGAAAAAAAATACAAAAAAAATTATAAAATTATAAAAATAAAAAATATTTTGTTTTCTTGTTTGAGTCTAGTGTCAAATTTTAAATTTGGTGTCAATTGCATGTTTTTAAAATTTGTGCATTTTTCAAAAAATTCATGCATTGCATTCTTCATGATCTTCAAGTTGTTCTTGACAAGTCTTCTTGTTTGATCTTCATTTTTGAATTCATAGTGTCTAAACATGAAAAATCTCTAAGTTTGGTGTCTTGCATGTTTTTCTTTTCTTGAAAATTTTTAAAAATAAGTCTTGATGTTCATCTTGATCTTCAAAGTATTCTTGGTGTTCATCTTGACATTCATAGTGTTCTTGCAAATATCTTGTGTTTTGATCCAAGAATTATATGTTTTGACTCATTTTGTTATTTTTCAAAATTGAAAACATATCTTCTTGAATATTTTTCTCTTTCCACATTAAATTCAAAAACAAAAAATATCTTTTCCTTATTTCTCTCATAAATTTTGAGATCTTTGGGTTGACTTAGTCAAAAAGTTTTTAAAATAAGTTGTTTCTTGTTAGTCAAGTCAAGATTTCAAATTCAAAAAAAATCTTATCTTTTCAAAACTTTTTCAAATATCAAATCTTTTTCATTTTTCTTTTATACGTTCGAAATTTTTTTAAAAAAAATTGGTTTTCAAAATCTTTTTCTTATCTTTATTTCATAATTTTCGAAAACTTTACTAACAATTAATGTGATTGATTCAAAAATTTGAAGTTTGTTACTTTCTTGTTAAGAAAGGTTCAATCTTTAAATTCTAGAATCATATCTTTTAGTTTCTTGTTAGTCAAGTAATCAATTTTAATTTTAAAAATCAAATCTTTTTAATTTCCTTTTCAAATCTTTTTCAAAATATCTTTTCAATCATATCTTTTTAACTATATCTTTTTCAAAATATTTTCTAACTTCTTATCTTTTCAAAATTGATTTTTAAATCTCTTTCAACTAACTAATTGATTTTTTTAGTTTGTTTTACTATTTCTTATCCTTTTCAAAACTACCTAACTACTTTTCTCTCTCTAATTTTCGAAAATCACCTTCCTCTTTTTCAAAAATCTTTTTATTTAACTAATTGTTTCAAATTTTCATTTTAATTTTATTTCTTCTCTTAATTTTCAAAAATCACTAACCATTTTTCAAAAAACAATTTTCGAAATTCTCTCCCTCTCATCTCCTTCTATTTATTTATTTATTTACCAACACTTCTCTTCTACTCATAATTCGAACCCTTTTCTCTTCTCTCTCTGTGTTCAAATTTTTCCTCTCCTATTCTTCTTCTCTTCTACTCACATAAAGGAATCTCTATACTGTGACATAGAGGATTCCTCTTCTTTTCTGTTCTTTTCTTTTTCATATGAGCAGGAGCAAGGACAAGGACATTCTTGTTGAAGCAGATCCTGAACCTGAAAGGACTCTGAAGAAGAAGCTAAGAGAAGCTAAAGCACAACAATCCAAAGAAAACCTTACAGAGAATCTCGAAAAAGAAGGAGACATGGCCGAACCCAACAACAATGCAAGGAAGATGCTTGGTGACTTTACTGCACCAAATTCTAACTTCCATGGAAGAAGCATCTCAATCCCTGCCATTGGAGCAAACAACTTTGAGCTAAAGACTCAATTAGTTTTTTTGATGCAACAGAATTACAAGTTTCATGGACTTCCATAAGAAGATCCTTTTCAGTTCTTAACTGAATTCTTGTAGATATGTGATACTGTTAAGACCAATGGAGTTGATCCCAAGGTCTACAGGCTTATGCTTTTCCCTTTTGCTGTAAGAGACAAAGCTAGAGTATAGTTGGACTCTCAACCTAAAGATAGCCTGAACTCTTGGGATAAGCTGGTCATGGCTTTCTTAGCCAAGTTCTTTCCTCCTCAAAAGCTGAGTAAGCTTAGACTGGATGTTCAAACCTTCAGATAGAAAGAATGTGAATCACTCTATGAAGCTTGGGAGAGATACAAGTAATTGACCAAAAAGTGTCCTTCTGACATGCTTTCAGAATGGACCATCCTGGATATATTCTATGATGGTCTGTCTGAATTATCTAAGATATTATTGGACCATTCTACAGAAGCTTAGGAACTCATTGACATGGTTGCAAATAACCAATTTATGTACACTTCTGAAAGGAATCCTGTGAATAATGGGACACCTCAGAGGAAGGGAGTTCTTGAAATTGATGCTCTGAATGCCATATTGGCTCAAAACAAAATGTTGACTCAGCAAGTCAATATGATTTCTCAGAGTCTGAATGGATTGCAAAATGCATCCAACAGTACTAAAGAAGCATTTTTTGAAGAAGAAGCTTATGATCTTGAGAACGCTGTAATGGCAGAGGTGAATTACATGGGTAAAGCCTATGGAAACACCTATAATCTCTCTTGGAGAAATTATCCAAATTTCTCATGGAAGGATCAACAAAAGCCACAACAAGGCTTTAATAATGGTGGAAGAAACAGGTTTAGCAATAGCAAGCCTTTTCCATCATCCTCTCAGCAATAGACAGATAATTCTGAGCAGAGCCCCTCTAGCTTAGCAAATATAGACTCTGATCTATCTAAGGCCACTCTCAGTTTCATGAATGAAACAAGGTCCTCCATTAGAAAGTTGGAGGCACAAGTGGGCCAGCTGAGTAAAAGAGTCACTGAAACTCCTTCGAGTACTCTCCCAAGCAATACCGAAGAGAATCCCAAAAGAGAGTGCAATGCCATAACTGTGAGTAACATGGACAAACCTGGAGAGAGTGGAAAGGTAGTGATTCCTAGTGAGGAAGACCTCCTGGGACGTTCACTGACCAATAAGGAGTTCCCCTTTGAGGAACCAAAGGAATCTAAGGCTCATACAAAGACCATAGAGATTCCAATGAACCTACTTCTGCCATTCATGAGCTCTGATGAGTATTCCTCCTCTGAAGAGGATGAAGATATTACTGAAGAGAAAGTTGCTAAGTACCTTGGAGCAATCATGAAGCTGAATGCCAAGTTAATTGGTAATGAGACTTGGGTGGATGAACCCCCTTGCTCACCAATGAACTGAATGACTTGGTTAGGCAGACATTACCTCAAAAGAAACAGGATCCTGGTAAATTTCTAATTCCTTGTACCATAGGCACCATGACCTTTGAGAATGCTCTGTGTGACCTGGGGTCAGGCATAAATTTAATGCCACTCTCTGCAATGGAGAAATTGGGAATCTTTGAGGTGCAGGCTGCCATATTCTCATTAGAGATGGCAGACAAATCCATGAAACAGGCTTATGGACAGGTAGAGGACGTGCTAGTAAAGGTCAAAGGCCTTTACATCCCTGCTGATTTCATAATCCTAGACACCGGGAAGGATAAGGATGAATCCATCATCCTTGGAAGACCCTTCCTAGCCACAGCAAAAGTTGTGATTGATGTGGACAGAGAGGAGAGTTGGTCCTTCAATTGAATGAGGACTACCTTGTGTTTAAAATTCAAGGATCTCCCTCTGTAACCATGGAGAGGAAGCAAAAAAAGCTTCTCTCAATACAGAGTCAAATAAAGCCCCCACAATCAAACTCTAAGTTTGGTGTTGGGAGGCCACAACCAAACTCTAAGTTTGGTGTTGAACCCCCACATTCAGACTCTAAGTTTGGTGTTGGGAGGTCCCAACAATGCTCTGAATATCTGTGAGGCTCCATGAGAGCTCACTGTCAAGCTATTGACATTAAAGAAACGCTTATTGGGAGGCAACCCAATTTTATTTATCTATGTATTTTCCTTTTTTTTAGGTTGATGATCATGTGGAGTCACAAAAACAATTGCAAAATTTTAAAGAAAAATAAAAATAGCATTAAAAACAGCACACTCTGGAGGAGAGACTTACTGGCGTTTAAACGCCAGTAAGGGTAGCAGAATGGGCGTTTAACACCCAGTCTGGCACCATTCTGGGCGTTAAACGGCAGAAACAAGCACCAGACTAGCGTTAAACGCCAAAAACAGGCTACAATCTGGCGTTAAACGCCAGAAACAGGTTGTATCCTGGCGTTTAACGCCAGGAAAGGAACAAAAGCTTGCGTTTAATGCCAGAAACAAACAGCAGTCTGGTGTTAAATGCCAGGATTGCACAGCAAGGGCATTTTGTACGCCTAATAGGAGCAGGGATGATACATCCTTGACCCCTCAGGATCTGTGAACCCCACAGGATCCCCACCTACCCTCCCACAATACTCTTCCCCAAATACCTCTCACCAATCAACTCATTCACTCTTCCCCATCACCTTTTCACCAATCACCTTCATATCTCTTCCCCAAAAAGCACACCTACCTAACTTTCAAATTCAAACACTTTTCCCTCCCAAACCCAACCCTTATGATCGAATCCTAACCCTCCCCTCACCCCTATATAAACCCCTCACTACTCCTTCATATTCACACAACACAAACACCTTTCCACCATCTTGGCCAAATTCACTTCTCCCTCAATCTCCTCCATTTTTCTTCTTCTTCCCCTTTTTTCTTTCTTCTTTGGCTCGAGGACGAGCAAACCTTTTAAGTTTGGTGTAGTAAAAACATTGCTTTTTGTTTTTCCATAACCATTTATGGCACCTAAGGCCAAAGAAACCTCTAGAAAGAGGAAAGGGAAGGCAAAAGCTTCCACCTCCGAGTCATGGGAGATGGCGAGATTCATCTCAAAGGTCCATCAAGACCATTTCTATGAAGTTGTGGCCAAGAAGAACGTGATCCCTGATGTCCCTTTCATGCTCAAGAAAAATGAGTATCCGGAGATCCGACATGAGATCCGAAGAAGAGGTTGGGAAGTTCTTACCAATCCCATTCAACAAGTCGAAATCTTAATGGTTCAAGAGTTCTATGCCAATGCATGGATCACTAGGAACCGTGATCAAAGTATGAACCCGAATCCAAAGAATTGTCTTACCATGGTTAGGGGGAAATACTTATATTTCAGTTTGGAAAATATAAGGTTGGCATTCCACTTGCCAATTATGCAAGAAAACGCATGCCCCTTGATGAGCGGATAATTTATACGCTTATTGGCATTGTTTTTAGGTTGTTTTTAGTAGGATCTAGCTACTTTTTAGGATGTTTTTATTAGTTTTTATGCAAAATTTACATTTCTAGACTTTACTATGAGTTTGTGTATTTTTCTGTGATTTCAAGTATTTTCTGGCTGAAATTGAGGGACCTGAGCAAAAATCTGATTCAGAGGTTGACAAAGGACTATAGATGCTGTTGGATTCTGACCTCCCTGCACTCGAAGTGAATTTTTTGGAGCTAAAGAACTCCAAATGGCTCGCTCTGAATTGCGTTGAAAAGTAGACATCCAGGGCTTTCCAGAAATATATAATAGTCCATACTTTGTGCGAGTTTTGATGACATAAAATGGCGTTAAAACGCCATTTCTCTGCCCTTTTCTGGCGTCAAAACGCCAGAACTGGCATAAAAGTTGGAGTTAAATGCCCAAACTGGCACCAAAGTTGGTGTTTAACTCCAAGGAAGACCTCTACACGTGTAAAGCTCAATGCTCAGCCCAAGCACACACCAAGTGGGCCCGGAAGTGGATTTCTGCATCATTTACCTATTTCTGTAAACCCTAGTAGCTAGTTTCATTATAAATAGGACCTTTTATTATTGTATTTTCATCTTCGAATCATAGAGATATTCTGGATATCATATTTTCATGCTTGGGGAAGCTGGCCATTCGGCCATGCCTGGACCTCCAGACCACTTATGTATTTTCAACGGCAGAGTTTCTACACACCATATATTAAGGTGTGGAGCTCTGCTGTTCCTCGAGTATTAATGCAATTACTACTATTTTCTATTCAATTCAGCTTATTCTTATTCTAAGATATTCACTCGCACTTCTACCTGATGAATGTGATGATCTGTGACACTCATCATCATTCTCACCTATGAACGCGTGACTGACAACCACTTCCGTTCTACTTAAGATTAAGCGTGTATCTCTTGGACTCCTGACTCATGCGTGTTGATTGCCTCTCCTGACAACAGAGCCTTCAACTCCTTGAGATCAGAGTCTTCGTGGTATAAGCTAGAATTATTGGCGGCCATTCCTGAGATCCGAAAACTCTAAACCTTGTCTGTGGTATTCCGAGTAGGATCTGGTAAGGGATGACTGTGATGAGCTTCAAATTCGCGAGTGTTGGGCGTTGTGACAGACGCAAAAGGATCACTGGATCCTATTCCAACATGATCGAGAACCGACAGATGATTAGCCGTGCAGTGACAGCGCACATGGACCATTTTCACTGAGAGGACGGGAAGTAGCCATTGACAACGGTGATGCCCAACATACAGCTTGCCATAGAAAGGAGTACGAAGGATTGGATGAAGGCAGCAGGAAAGCAGAGATTCAAAAGGAACAAAGCATCTCCATACACTTATCTGAAATTCTCACCAATGAATTACATAAGTATCTATGTCTTTACTTTGCGTTTTATTTATCTTTTAATTATGAAAACTCCATAACCATTTGAATCCACCTGACTGAGATTTACAAGGTGACCATAGCTTGCTTCAAGCCAACAATCTCCGTGGGATCGACCCTTACTCACGTAAGGTATTATTTGGACGACCTAGTGCACTTGCTGGTTAGTTGTGCGAAGTTGTGACAAAGTATGATTCACGTTTCAGAGCTCCAAGTCTTTGGCGCCATTGTTGATGATCACAATTTTGTGCACCACCCCTACACTAGAAGGGTCAACTTTGATCAAAGGTTGGACCAAGTCCTCATGGACATATGTGTGGAAGGAGCTCAATGGAAAAAAGACTCAAGAGGCAATCCGGTTCAATTGAGAAGACCAAACCTTAAGCCTGTCGTTAGAGGATGGTTGGAGTTCATCCAACGCTCCATCATTCATACTAACAATTGATCTGAAGTGACTGTGGATTGGGCCATCATGATTCATAGTATCATGATTGGGGAGGAAGTAGAAGTTGATGAGATCATACCTCTAGAACTCTACAAGGTGGCTGATAAGTCATCCACCTTGGCAAGGTTAGCCTTTCCTCATCTCATTTGTCATCTATGCAATTTAGCTGGGATTGACATAGAAGGAGACATCCTCATTGTAGAGAACAAGCCCATCACTAAGAAAAGGATGGAGCAAACAAGAGAGCCCATTCATGGACCTCAACAAGAGCATGAGGAAGATCCTCATCAAGAAATCCCTGAGATGCCTCAAGGGATGCAATTTCCTTCACACAACTATTGGGAGCAACTCAATACCTCTTTAGAAGGCTTGAGTTACAACATGGACCAACTAAGGGTGGAGCACCAAGAGCACTCCATCATTCTCCATGAGATTAGAGAAGATCAAAGAGCTATGAGGGAGGAAAAACAAAGGGAAGGAGGAGACATAGAGGAGCTTAGGCGTTCCATTGGTTCTTCAAGAGGAAGACGCCACCCTCACTAAGGTAGACTCATTCCTTAATCTCCTTGTCTATTTATTTTTCTGTTTTCGGTTTTTATGCTTATTGTGTCATCCATGTTTGTGTCTTCATTACATGATCATTAGTGTCTAGTGTCTATGTCTTAAAGCTATGAATAATTCCATGAATCCTTCACCTCTCTTAAATGAAAAATGTGCTTAATTACAAAAGAACAAGCAGGACTTGGATTTCAAATTTTATCTTGAAATTAGTTTAATTATTTTGATGTGGTGGTAATACTTTTTGTTTTCTGAATTAATGCTTGAACAGTGCATATTTTTGATCTTGTTGTTTATGAATGTTAAAATTGTTGGCTCTTGAAAGAATGATGAACAAAGAGAAATGTTATTGATAATCTAAAAAACCATGAAATTGATTCTTGAAGTAAGAAAAAGCAGTGAAAGAGAAAAAAAGTAGCGAAAAAAAGTATATGGCGAAAAAAAAGTGAAAAAGAAAAAGCAAGCAGGAAAAGCCAATAGCCCTTAAAACCAAAAGGCAAGGGTAAAAAGGATCCAAGGCTTTGAGCATTAATGGATAGGAGGGTCCAAGGAAATAAAATCCAGGCCTAAGCGGCTAAATCAAGCTGTCCCTAACCATGTGCTTGTGTCATGAAGGTCCAAGTGAAAAGCTTGAGACTGTGTGGTGAAAGTCATGATACAAAGCAAAAGAGTGTACTTAAGAACTCTGGACACCTCTAATTGGGGACTTTAGCAAAGCTGGGTCACAATCTGAAAAGGTTCACCCAGTCATGTGTCTGTGGCATTTATGTATCTGGTGGTAATACTGGAAAACAAAGAAGGCAAAAAGCTACTAGCCCCACTCATCTAATTGGGACTAAGTTTCATTGATATTATGGGATTCATTGTATATTCCCTTCTTTTTATCCTATTATGTTTCCAGTTGCTTGGGGACAAGCAACAATTTAAGTTTGGTGTTGTGATGAGCGGATAATTTATACGCTTTTTGGCATTGTTTTTACATAGTTTTTAGTATAATTTAGTTAGTTTTTAGTATATTCTTATTAGTTTTTAAGCAAAATTCACATTTCTGGACTTTACCATGAGTTTGTGTGTTTTTCTGTGATTTCAGATATTTTCTGGCTGAAATTGAAGGACCTGAGTAAAAATCTGATTCAGAGGCTGACAAAGGACTGCTGATGTTGTTGGATTCTGACCTCCCTGCACTCGAAGTGGAATTTTTGGAGCTATAGAAGTCTAAATGGCACGCTTTCAATTGCGTAGGAAAGTAGAAATCCAGTGCTTTCCAACAATATATAATAGTCCATATTTTCTCGAGCATAGACGATACAAACTGGCATTTAACGCCAGCTTTTTGCCCTATTCCGGCGTTAAACGCCAGAAACAAGTTACAAACTGGCGTTCAACTCCAAGGAAGACCTCTACACGTGAAAGCTTCAATGCTCAGCCCAAGCACACACCAAGTGGGCCCGAAGTGGAATTCTACATCATTTACTCATTTCTGTACCCCTAGTAACTAGTCTAGATAAATAGGACTTTTTACTATTGTATTTTCATCTTGGTATCTATCTCTGATAAGTTTATGTGATTTTAGACTTTAGGGGCTGTCCTCACGGCCATGCTTGGACCTTCATCCCTTATGTATTTTCAATAGTGGAGTTTCTACACACCATAGATTAAGGGTGTGGAGCTCTACTGTTCCTCGAGTATTAATGCAATTACTACTGTTTTCTATTCAATTCATGCTTATTCTTATTCTAAGATATTCATTCGCACTTCAACCTGATGAATATGATGATCCGTGACACTCATCACCATTCTCACTTATGAACACGTGCCTGACAAACACTTTTGTTCTACCTGCGAAAGCTAGAGTGTGTATCTCTTGGATTCCTGGTCCACGATGCATGGTTGCCTCTCCTGACAACAGAGCCTTCCATTCCGTGAGATCAGAGTCTTCGTGGTATAAGCTAGAATCCATTGGCAGCATTCTTGAGATCCGAAAAGTCTAAACCTTGTATATGGTATTCCGAGTAGGATTTGGGATGGGATGACTATGACGAGCTTCAAACTCGCGACTATAGGGCGTGGTGACAGACGCAAAAGGATAGTAAATCCTATTCCTACATGATCAAGAACCAACAGCTGATTAGCCATGCGGGAAACCGTGGAGGACCTTTTTCACTGAGAAGATGGGAAGTAGCCATTAATAACGATGATGCCCAACATACAGCTTGCCATGGAAAGGAGTGTGAAGGATTGGATGAAGGCAGTAGGAAAGCAGAGATTCAAAAGGAATGATGCATCTCCATACACTTATCTGAAATTCGCACCAATGATTTTCATAAGTATCTCTATCATTATTTTACGTTTTATTTATATTTTAATTATCAAAACTCCATAACCATTTGAATCCGCCTGACTGAGATTTACAAGGTGACCATAGCTTGCTTCAAGCCGACAATCTCCGTAGGATCAACCCTTACTCACGTAAGGTTTATTACTTGGACGACCCAGTGCACTTGCTGGTTAGTTGTGCGAAGTCGTGAAAAAGAGCTGAGATTACAATTGTGCGTACCAAGTTGTTGGTGCCATTGAGATCACAATTTCGTGCACCACCTTCCCATACATAAGCTAGTATGGAGAGGTTCCTATAGGAGTCTTGAATGCTGTTCTGTATGCCCATAGAGCATCATCCAAGCTCTTTGTCCAATCCTTTCTACGGGCAATTACAGTCTGTTCTAGGATTCTTTTCAGTTCTCTATTAGAGACTTCAGCTTGCCCATTGGTCTGTGGATGATATGGAGTTGTCACCTTGTGGCTAATTCCATATCAGACCATGGCAGTATAAAGCTGTTTATTGCAGAAATGAGTGCCTCCATCACTGATTAGTGCTCTAGGGACACCAAATCTGCTAAAGATATGTTTCTGGAGGAACTTCAGTACTGTCTTAGTACCGTTAGTGGGTGTTACAATTGCCTCCACCCATTTAGATACATAGTCTACTGCCACCAGAATGTAAGTGTTTGAATATGATGGTGGGAAAGGCCCCATGAAGTCAGTACCCCATACATCAAACAACTCAATCTCTAAGATCCCTTGTTCAGTCATGGCGTAACCATGAGGCAGATTACTAGCTCTCTGGCAACTGTCACAGTTACGTACAAACTCTCGGGAGTCTCTATAGAGTGTAGGCCAGTAGAAGCCACATTGGAGGACTTTGGTGGCTGTTCGCTCACCTCCGAAATGTCCTCCATATTGTGATCCATGGTAATGCCATAGGATCTTCTGCGCCTCTTCTCTAGGCACGCACCTACGGATTATTCTGTCTGCGCATCTCTTAAAGAGATATGGTTCATCCCACAAGTAGTACTTCGCATCAGAAAGTAATTTTTTTCTTTTGCTGCCTACTGTACTCCTTGGGAATGAATCTTGTAGCTTTATAGTTTGCAATGTTTACAAACCATGGCACTTCTTGAATGGCAAAGAGTTGCTCATCCGAAAAGGTTTCAGAGATCTTAGTGAGGGGGAGAGACATCCCTTCTACTGGTTCTATCCGGGACAGGTGATCTGCTCCTTGATTCTTTGTCCATTTTCTGTCTCTTATTTCTATATCAAACTCTTGCAGAAGCAACACCCATCTTATGAGCCAAGGTTTTGAATCTTGCTTTGTGAGTAGATATTTAAGAGCAGCATGGTCAGTGTACACAATCACTTTTGATCCTACTAGATAGGATCTAAACTTGTCAATGGCATAAACCACTGCATGCAGCACTTTTTCTGTGGTTGTGTAATTCTTTTGTGCGTCATTTAGAACACGGCTAGCATAGTAAATGACGTGCAGAAGCTTATTATGCCTCTGTCCTAATACTGCACCATAGCATGGTCACTGGCATCACACATTAATTCAAATGGTAATGTCCAGCCTGGTGCAGATATAACAAGTGCTGTGACCAACTTAGCCTTCAGAGTCTCAAAAGCTTGCAGACACTCTATGTCAAAGATAAATGGCATGTTAGCAGCTAGCAGGTTGCTTAGGGGTTTTTCAATTTTTGAAAAATCCTTTATAAATCTCCTATAGAATTCTGCATGTCCCAGAAAGCTTCTGATTGCCTTAACATTGGTAGGTGGTGGTAATTTTTCAATTACCTCTACCTTGGCTTGATCCACCTCTATCCCCTTGTTCGAAATTTTGTGTCCAAACACAATTCCTTCAGTCACCATAAAGTGACATTTCTCCTAGTTTAAAACCAGGTTGTTCTCTTGGCACCTTTTCAGAACAAGTGCTAGATGATCAAGACAAGAGCTAAATGAATCTCCAAATACTGAGAAGTCGTCCATGAAGACTTCCAGAAATTTTTCCACCATATCAGAGAAAATAAAGAGCATGCATCTCTGAAAGGTTGCTGGTGCATTGCACAGACCAAATGGCATCCTTCTGTAGACAAATACTCCAGATGGACATGAGAATGCTGTTTTCTCTTGATCTTGGGGATCTACTGCAATTTGGTTGTAGCCATCCAGAAAGCAGTAATAGTCATGACCTGCTAGCCTTTCTAGCATTTGGTCTAATGGTAAAGGAAAATGATCCTTTCTGGTGGCTGTATTGAGTCTTCTGTAGTCAATACACATACACCACCCTGTAACTGTTCTTGTAGGAACTAGTTCATTTTTTTTCATTATGAACTACTGTCATGCCTCCCTTTTTGGGTACAACTTGGACAGGGCTCACCCAGGGGCTATCAGAAATGGGATAAATAATCCCAGCCTCTAGTAATTTAGTGACCTCTTTCTGCACTACCTCCTTCATGGCTGGATTCAACCGCCTTTGTGGTTGAACTACTGGTTTGGCATTATCCTCCAGTAGGATCTTGTGTATGCATTTGTCTAGGCTAATGCCCTTGAGATCACTAATGAACCACCCAAGAGCTATCTTTTGTGTCCTTAGCACCTGAATTAGTGCTTTCTCTTCCTGTGGCTCTAAGGCAGAGCTTATAATTACAGGAAAAGTTTCACCTTCTCCTAGAAATGCATATTTTAGGGATGGTGGTAGTGGTTTGAGCTCGGGTTTAGGAGGTTTCTCCTCTTCCTGAGGAATTTTCAGAGGTTCTTTTATTTCCTCTGGTTCTTCTAGATCAGGCTGAACATCTTTAAAGATATCCTCTAGCTCTGATTCGAGACTCTCAGCCATATTGATCTCCTATACCAGGGAGTCAATAATATCAACACGCATGCAGCCTTTTGATGTGTCTGGGTGCTTCATTGCTTCAATAGCATTCAGCCTAAACTCATCCTTATTGACTCTCAGGGTTACTTTTCCCTTTTTGGACGTCAATGAGTGTTCATCCAGTTGCTAGGAAAGGTCTTCCTAGAATGAGAGTTTCACTCTTGTGCTCCTCCATTTCCAACACTACAAAGTCAGTGGGAAAGGCGAATGGCCCAACTGTGACAATCATGTCTTCAATCACGCCTGATGGGTATTTAATGGAGCCATCAGCCAATTGAAGACATATCCTAGTTGGTTTGACCTCTTCAGTCAAGCCAAGCTTTCTGATAGTGGATGCAGGGATTAGGTTGATACTTGCCCCAAGATCACAGAGAGCTGTCTTGGTACATGTACCCTCTAATGTGCATGGTATCATAAAGCTTCCATGATCCTTAAGCTTCTCTAGTAAGCTCTTTAAAATGATTGCACTGCATTCTTTAGTGAGAAAAACTTTTTCAGTTTCTCTTCAATCATTCTTATGACTTAAGATCTCTTTCATGAACTTAGCATAAGAGGGTATTTGCTCAAGTGCCTCTGCAAACGGAATCTTGATTTCAAGAGTCCAGAGATAGTCTGCAAAGCGGACAAATTGTTTATCATGTTCCGCTTGACGAAGTTTCTGAGGATAAGGTATTTTGGCTTTGTATTCTTCAACCTTGGTTACTGCAGGTTTATTTCCTACAGAGGTAGGTTGAGAAGCCTTCTTGAGGGAGTTATTATCAGCACTTGCAAGTGTCTGACCCCTCATAGGCGTTTGAACGCCATGATTGGAGGCTAGATTGGCATTTAACGCCAAATTCCCTCCCTTTTCTGGCGTTTAAACGCCAGAACTGAACATGGGTTGGGCATTTAACGCCAATTTTTCTTCCTTTTCTGGCGTTTGAACGCCAGAACTGAGCGTCCACTGGACGTTTAACGCCAGTTTTTCACTCTTTTCTAGTGTTTGAACGCCAGAATCATTGCTCTCTGGGCTCTTACTGTCCTCAGAGGGATTTTAGGTAGCAGTCTACTCATCCTCTATTATTTGTTCTTTTCTTGACTTTTTGCTGCTTTGAGTTGAGGTATTCAATATTTTTCCACTCCTTAATTGAACTGCTTGGCACTCTTCTGTTATCTGTTTTGATAACTGCTGTCTTATCTGGTCAAGTTGTGCTTCCATGTTCCTGTTAGCATCCTTAGTGTATTGTAACATCTCTTTAAATTCTGCCAACTGTTCTGTCAGATAACTGATGCAGCGGAAATTGGTGAATTAAAAATTACTAAAATGTGTACGTTGCAAGTATAGTTCTTAACTCACCGGAAATCCACTTATCAATTTAGAAATATGTCACAGAAATTCAAATTTTAAATACTGGGAGTATGAATCCCAGGTCGTCTTCCAACGAGTTGCAGAAAGGTATGTTATTTTATTAATCAAATGTTTTCAAAAAGGTTTGAGTTGAATAACAGGAATTTAAATTGATGAATTTGAACAATGTAAATAAAAGCCTTGACTGGGAGTTGATTAGTTGGAATCCCTATTACAGTTGGAATACTCTCAAGATTAATTGATAGTTAAAAGTTATTCTGTTTTGTTATCCTTTACTAGGCAAAGGAAAGTCAAACAAGTTGGAATGCTACGTCTGTTCACAAATTGCAACCCACTTAATTAAAAGGGATTGGCGTTAGTGACTAGAAGGCAATCCAACAGTAACCCAATTACAATCCTTCTTTCAAGCCTTCCAACTCAATTGGTTCCTTTCAATCAACTCCCCATCAAGTTAGGGAACTACTCGCTCATTGTGAATGTAAAATTCATAACATATGAGAAGAATTTAAAGAAAGACCTTGTAAATAGAAATTAAAAATAATCCAATTAAAATAAGAATAATCCTTATATTGAATAAATCCTAATAATATTCCAATGGTAAAATTAACAAAGCAAAGGACATGGAAGAGTAAACCCAAGTAAAGAAAACGAACTAGAATGACAAAGTCTTAATGAGGTAATGACTCTTCTCAATATCCCAATGCAAAAGCAGTAGAAAAATAATATCCTAAGAGTACTAATTGTGTAGAGAGAAAACCTAGAGGAGGAGTAAAACTAGATCTAAAAACTCAAAACTGTGTAGAATGAAATGTTGTGCTTCGTTTCTGCATGTTCTCTGGCTCTAGTCTGCTGTTCTGGGCCAAGAACTGGGTCAAAACAGGGCCCAAAATCGCCCCCAGCAAAATTTGCAGATTATGCAGATCGCGCATGTCACGCGATCGCGTCATCCATGCGGACGCGTCATTCGCGTTTTTCCGTGCCACGCATTCGCGTCGTCTACGCCTCCGCGTCACTTGTGCTTTTCCTTTCCGCGCGGTCGCGTGAGCCATGCGGCCGCATCACTGCGATTTCTCCTCTTCCGCGCGAACGCGTGAGCCATGCGGCCACGTCACTTCTCGCTGGTTGTCTCCTCAATTTCTTGTGTTCCTTTTATTTTTGCTAGCTTCCCTTCCAATCTCCAACTCATCCATGCCCTATAAAGCCTGAAACACTCAACACACAGATCACGGCATCGAATGGGATAAAGGAGAACTAAAATGCATAATAAAAAGTCTCTAGGAAGCAGTTTTCAACCATGTAATAATTCCAGGAAGAAAATATAAATGCATGCTAAATTAATGAATAAGTGGGTAAGGATCATGATAAAACCACATAATTATACACAATATAAACCATAAAATAATGGTTTATCAACCTCCCCACACTTAAACATTAGCATGTCCTCATGCTTAATTGAAGGAGATAAGATAAATGAGTATGAACATGTAGAAATTTATGCAATGCAATACAACCAATATATATACAAATGCAACTATATGATTCTTGCCCACTTGATCAAAAGTAAACAAGCTCTTCAAAACAATTACAAATCAAATTCCATTAATTCTACTATACAGTAAAACGGATAAAATTGCAAGAAGATAACTCGTGAAAGCAGGGAACATGAAAATTTAAGTATAGAACCCTCACTGATGATGTACATACGCTCTAATCCCTCTAGTGTATAGGGTAATCACTCTATCATTCTCTAATTATGCTCTCTAACTTTTGTTTTTCTCCTAACCAATCATCAACAGTTAATATGCCAATGCAAACATCATGAGGTCTTTTTAAGGTTGTAATGGGGCCAAGGTAAGGATAGGGATATATATGTGGTTAAGTGAGCTTATAAATTGAATCTTTAATTAACCCAGCTTTAACCCAACCTATATATTTTATATAACTTTAGAATTCATACCTAGCTACCCAGAATTCCCTTTTACCTTCCATACTCATGTATCAAATTTTTTTTTATATGTGTGCATTGATCTTTGAATTTTTAATTTAACATTAGGGTAATTTTGTCTCCTTATTCATTAAACATAGCTTATCAATGCACATAGATTTGTAATTCTTATAGCTTCACATGAGTAGGTACCCAAATTCCCATTATATTATCATGATACATTCCCTTAATAATTTTTGTTCCCACATAT
The DNA here is from genome assembly GCF_000817695.3 of Arachis duranensis. Classification (NCBI taxonomy): domain Eukaryota; kingdom Viridiplantae; phylum Streptophyta; class Magnoliopsida; order Fabales; family Fabaceae; genus Arachis; species Arachis duranensis. The sequence goes on along the minus strand of NC_029773.3, from coordinate 68,316,176 downwards.
TCCCATACTTAACTAGCATACACAAATCTATCTTAAGCTAACCAAAGATTCAATTTGGGATATACAATTGTTTTTCCGCTTAAGGCTAGTAATGTGGTAAAATACAGAACAAATGGGATTTTAAGGCTCAAAGTGGTTAACAAAGGTAATTAAAAAGGGTAGGCTTAATTAGGATAAGTGAGTTTAAACAAATAATGGCCTCAATCACATGCAAGCATGTAAACATAATAACTATTGGACATATAGGATGAGACAAAATATAGATTACAATCATAGAGAAGTAAACACACAAGAATAAAATAATCATGGTAAAATAATGTAACCATGCATAAAGGCTCAAATTTTCACAGGTTGTGTGTTCTTTAGCTCAAAAATCATGTTCCAAATACAACTTCAAGCAGATTTATCCTAAAAATTAGGATCAGAATTAGTGAATTTTTGTTCTAAAGATATATTTTTTTTAGAAGAAACTTATTATCTTTTCAATCAAGTAGAACATGCATGCAACTAACCTATTCTAAGAAAAAGAAAATCTAACTAAAATATCCTAATTTATTGGTGCTAGGGAAGAGAATTTACCTCCGGAAGTCAGGTACTGACCGACCTCCCCACACTTAAGGCTTTGCACCGTCCTCGGTGCCATGTGTCAGGAATAATGGTGGGCTGGTGGCAGTGTCTCTATAGTCAGGGCTGTCATGGCTCCCTGTGCTGGTGAAGGACGTGGAGTCCGGGGTGGCTGAGTCTCTGCAATCTCCTCGAAGCAGCTCCCTGAGGTGTTTGAATCGGCGTTGGGTGCGGCACTCACGGAGCGTTGCTTTCTTTTCATGTTGGTCCAACCGCTTCAGTATCTGATGTAGCAGTTGACTGGTAGATGGTGGAGGAGCTGCAGCATCCTCTGTGGATTGGCTGGTAGTGGCAAGTTGTGGCCTGAGATATTTTCCGTGAGGAACATATTGATCATCCCGTGGGAGAATGGCTTTGGTGTCCCCAGCTCTGTAGGATACTCCGGCTGCTGAGATGAGATCAGAGACCAATGCGAAAAAAGGTAGGTTGCCCGCGATCTGCACATGTTCCATAGCATTCCGGATATGTCGCGGTAAATTGAGAGGCTGGTCTGTGAGGATACACCATAGTAGAACTGCCATGTCTGCGGTGAAGGAGGACTCATGAGTACTCGGAAAGACGTAATGGGACATGATCTGTGCCCATACGTGAGCCTCTAAGGTAAGGGCGGAAGCCGAGATTCCCTTAGGACGGGAACGATGGTATCCGAAAGTGTATGCCTGGCGCTTGGTTGCGGCTCTCTGAAAAGCGTCCAATCCTTCTGGAGCAGGTGGGAGATCTAAGGCTTGCTGTAAGGCTTCTTTTGTAATGGGGACTTGCTTCTGGCGTAAATAGATGGACTGCAGAGTCGACAGGTGGAAGTTGGAGTAGAACTCAACAACCCAAGAAAGATTAACCTGTCGTGGTTGTCTCAGTAAAAATCCCCAATGTCTATGTGCAATTTGTGGCTCAACAAATTCAGCGATATGAGGCGGAAGGATAAGAAGGTGTTCGTTGTTGTAATTTCGAGCTGCCAGAATAGGGAACATCTGCTCACAGTAGCGATTTGGGAATCGTGCAGTGTCCTTGGCTGGGAAGGCTCGTTCCTTTTCATCAACCTTGATAATCCTTTTAATTCTCTTTGTTGAGGGCTTGACTGCAGTTGAAGAAAGTTCTGCTACTAATGCTCTCTTCGTTCCTTTCCTTGCTGTGGGTCTAGGGGTAGCCTTCTCTTTGCCTTTTTTGGTGGCCATTCTGAAAAAGGGAAGAGAAAGTAAGTTAGATCCAAAAAAACAAAGCAAGGAAGGAGATGGAGTGGGTAATAAACAGTGCACGATGAAGATGAATGAAAGAAACACATGGTATAGACAACATGTGAAAAAGATCAAGAAAGGAAATAGGATAGTGCATAAAAAGGGAAGCAGATGCAAGATGATTATTAGCATGCCGGCAAGGGCATGAGTAGCATAGATCAAGCATCACTTCGTAACAAATTAACAATTTGTATTGGCAATTAAATTGGATTAATGAAATAGTAAAGGAATTTTTGTGAAAAACATGCATGGAGTAGTAGAATAGGATAATGTAGAAAAGTGCATGATGCCATATGGGCCTTTTCACAAACACATAGCATGCATGGTAAATAAGGCATAGAAAGTATTAAAGTAAACATGCAAGCAATCCTTTTTTGAGAATAAGATATAAGTGCCAAACAAATTACAATAATCCACAAGCAAATAACGAGGAATGATGGCTCAAATAAATATGCTAGCACCATGTAAAAAGGAAATAAGAAGAAAGAAAATAATGATAAAGAAAAGAAAAAGAAAAGAAAAGAAAATAACATCTAAAAGAAGGGAGAAGGGAGAAATAAGGAGGGAAAAGAAAAATTAGGATTTGGAGGAGAGAAAGATAAGATAATTTGGCAGTTTTGGTGGAGCTGTGCGGCGCAAGCGACGCGGCCGCGTGGAGCACGCGTTCGCGTGATTGCGCTGTAAGGTAGTTGACGCGGTCGCGTCAGTCACGCGGTCGCGTGACCCATATTGTGCTTCTGGCGCGAGTACAGCCTCGCGGCGGCACAACTCTCTGTTCAAATTGATAAATTTGCCAAAATTGGGGTGACGCGATCGCGTGGGGCATGCGATCGCGTGAGTGGGCTTTTAGAGGAATGTGACGCGGTCGCGTGGGGCACGCGGCCGCGTGGGTAGAATTGTGCGTTCAGCACCAATCCAGCACAATAATTGGTTGTGCACCCTTTTACGTCGAAATCCAAGGCACGCAGCCGCGTGGAGCATGCGATCGCGTGGAAGGCCAGGAATCCCATGTTACGCGGACGCGTCAGTGACGCGGTCGCGTGGGATGATCTGTGCCATTGGCACGCCTCCAGCCACGCTCTGGTGTGACTCTCTGTATGCTTTTTATTTTCTCACCTATTCTTGCGACGCGGACGCGTCGCGTAGCTCTTTTTTTTAATATATATAAAATGCGAATGCAGATGCATGAAGGTGCTAATAAAGAGAAGAGTTATTGACTAGGAAAAACTAAAGATAGAAAGAAAAGAACGATCATACCATGGTGGGTTGTCTCCCACCTAGCACTTTGCTTTAACGTCTGTAAGTTGGACGCTCCAGTAGCTCAATCTTCTGGCCTGTGGGGATCTTCCAAGAGGAAGATCTCAAGCTCCTTATTTTTCTACAGCTTCTCTCCATGGTACAGCTTCAGACGTTGTCCATTAATTTTAATAAGTTCAGAGTGTGAAGGGTGGCTTAGGTGATAAACTCCGTATAGTTCGGCCTTCTCTACTCTGTATGGACCTTCCCATCTCGATCTCAACTTGCCTGGCATGAGTCTTAGTCAAGATTTGTAAAGGAGGACTAAATCTCCATATTGGAACTCTTTCCTCCTAATGTGCTGATCATGTACAACCTTCATCTTTTCCTTGTATATTCTTGAGTTCTCATAAGCTTCTAGGCGAAGGCTCTCCAGTTCTTGCAGTTGCAACTTCCTTTCAGCTCCAGCTTGCTCAATTCCCATGTGGCACTCCTTGACTGCCCAAAAGGCTCTGTGCTCTACTTCAACTGGGAGATGACAAGATTTTCCATAAACTAAACGGAAAGGGCTCATCCCAATGGGTGTTTTGTTTGCTGTCCTGTATGCCCATAGTGCATCTTGCAGCCTGGTGCTCCAGTCTTTTCTGTGAGGTTTGACTATCTTCTGCAAGATACGCTTTATCTCTCTGTTTGACACCTCGGCTTGCCCATTGGTCTGAGGATGGTATGCTGTTGTAACCTTATGAATTATCCCATGCTTCTTCATAAATCCTGTTAGTCTCCTGTTACAGAAATGGGTGCCTTGATCGCTGGTGCACGAAATTGCAATCACACTTTTGCAATTCCGCACAACTAACCAGCAAGTGCACTGGGTTGTCCAAGTAATACCTTACGTGAGTAAGGGTCGATCCCACGGAGATTGTCGGCTTGAAGCAAGCTATGGTTATCTTGTAAATCTTAGTCAGGATATCAATAATTATCAAGTTTGATTGTGAAAAGTAAAAGAACATGAAATAAGTACTTGTTTTGCAGTAATGGAGAATAGGTTGAGGTTTTGGAGATGCTCCATCTTCTGAATCTCTGCTTTCCTACTGTCTTCTTCTTCAAACAAGCAAGGCTCCTTCCATGGCAAGCTGTATGCAAGGGTTTCACCGTTGTCAGTGGCTACCTCCCATCCTCTCAGTGGAAATGTTCAACGCACCCTGTCATGGCACGGCTATCCATCTGTCGGTTCTCAATCAGGCCGGAATAGAATCCAGTGATTCTTTTGCGTCTGTCACTAACGCCCCACCCTCAGGAGTTTGAAGCTCGTCACAGTCATTTAATCATTGAATCCTACTCAGAATACCACAGACAAGGTTTAGACCTTCCGGATTCTCTGGAATGCCGCCATCAGTTCTAGCTTATACCACGAAGATTCTGATTAAAGAATCCAAGAGATATCTACTTAACCTAAGGTAGAACGGAGGTGGTTGTCAGGCACACGTTCATAGTTGAGAATATGATGAGTGTCACGGATCATCACATTCATCCGGTTTAAGCACAAGTAATATCTTAGAATGGAAGCAAACATGATTGAATAAGAAACAGTAGTAATTGCATTAATCCATCAAGACACAGCAGAGCTCCTCACCCCCAACCATGGGGTTTAGAGACTCATGCCGTGGGAAGTACACAAAGAAACGTGTAAAATGTCATGAGGTACAGATACAATGTCAAAAGATCTTATTAATAGTAAACTAGTAACCTAGGGTATACAGAAATGAATAAATGACGTAAAAATCCACTTCTGGGTCCACTTAGTGTGTGCTTGGGCTGAGCAATGAGACATTTTCGTGTAGAGACCTTTTATGGAGTTAAACGCCAGCTTTTATGCCAGTTTGGGCGTTTAACTCCAAGTTTTATGCCAGTTCCAGCGTTAAACGCTGGAATTTCTGAGGCTGATTTGCCACGCCGGTTTGGACCATCAAATCCCGGGCAAAGTATAGACTATTATACATTGCTGGAAAGCCCAGGATGTCTACTTTCCAATGCCGTTGAGAGCGCGCCAATTGGGCTTCTGTAGCTCCAGAAAATCCACTTCGAGTGCAGGGAGGTCAGAATCCAACAGCATCTGCAGTCCTTTTCAGTCTCTGAATCAGATTTTTGCTCAGGACCCTCAATTTCAGCGAACAGTTTTGGCATCTCACTCTATCCTTTGAAGTTCAGAATGATTAGCATCTATAGGAACTCAGAACTCAGATAGTGTTATTGATTCTCCTAGTTAATTATGATGATTCTTGAACATAGCTAATGTATGAGTCTTGGCTGTGGCCCAAAGCACTCTGTCTTCCCGTATTACCACCGGATACATACATGCCACAGACACATAATTGGGTGAACCTTTTCAGATTGTGACCCAGCTTTGCTAGAGTCCCCAATTAGAGGTGTCCAGGGTTCTTAAGCACACTCTTTTTGCCTTGGATCACAACTTTATTTCTTTCTTTTTCTTTCTTTTTCTCTCTTTTTTTTTCGAAATTTTTTTTTGTATCTACTGCTTTTTCTTGCTTCAAGAATCAATTAGATGATTTTTTAGATCCTCAATAACAGTTCTCTTTTTCCTCATTCTTTCAAGAGCCAACAATTTTTAACATTCTCAAAACAACAAATTCAAGAGACATATGCACTGTCCAAGCATTCATTCGGAAAACAAAAATTATTGTCACCACATCAAACTAATTCAACTAGTTTCAAGGATAAATTTCGAAATCCTGTACTTCTTGTTCTTTTGTGATTAAAAAATTTTTCATTTAAGAGAGGTGATGGATTCATAGGACATTCATAGCTTTAAGACATGAATTTTAAATTTTATTAATTATGGATTAAGAACAAGACTAAAAAATAGATATAAGATGAGACTAAAAAAATTAGAAAACAAAAATTTAAACTAGGCTCCTAATGATAGAGGTTTTCACAGAGTTAGGACTCAACAACCTTGATTTTGAGAAGTGGATGCTCCCTCAGCTTGAGAGGAGAGCTTTTGGCATTTCAACTCTTGGAGTTCACACCCCTGCTTCTCTTGTTCCTTCAGCAATTTGCAGAGCATGCAGTTCTGATTCTGCTGTTCTTCCTTAAGTTACTCCATAGTCTCTTGCAACTTGGTGATAGATGCTTCTAGGCTGGCCCAGTAGTCAATTTCAGGAAATTCAGGGAGGAACTCCTGCGCCCTCCTTTTGATAGAGTTGTCTTGCATTTGTCCTTCCATTGACTTCTTGGTGATTGGATGTTCAATGGGTATGAATTCATCTACTCCCAT
>NC_029773.3:68302594-68303760 GCF_000817695.3 Arachis duranensis | reverse complement strand
CTTAGCATACCTCTATACCTCTCCCAGGCATTATAAAGGGATTCATTATCCTCTTGTTTAAAGCCTTGGATGTCCAGCCTTAGCTGTGTCATCCTCTTTGGAGGGTAAAAGTGATTCGGGAATTTGTCTGATAACTGTTTCCATGTTTTTATGCTTGCTGTAGGTTGGTTATTCAACCACCTTTTAGCTTGATCTTTTACAGCAAATGGAAACAGTAATAGTCTGTAGACATCCTGATCCACCTCTTTATCATGTACTGTGTCAGCAATTTGTAAGAACTGTGCCAGAAACTCAGTAGGCTCTTCCTGAGGAAGACCGGAATACTGACAATTTTGCTGCACTATGATAATGAGTTGAGGATTTAGCTCAAAGCTACTTGCTTTGATGGGAGGCGTACAGATGCTACTCCCATATGCAGCTGTAATGGGGTTAGCATATGACCCCAGAGTCCTTCTGGACTGATCAATCCCACTTAGGTCCATAATGGATAAAGGGAAATGATATGGATTGCAAATAGATAAATTTTGTTTTTTTTTTGAATTAAACGAAAAAAATAAAATAAAAAAATAAAATAAAAATTCGAAAATTAAAAAGAAAATAAGATCAAAGCAAATTGAGAACTGAATCAATTAGTCAATTAAAAAGAAAATAAGATCAAAGCAAATTGAAAACTGAATCAATTAGTTAATTAAAAAGATTTTGAGATTAGCAATTAGAAAGATATGATTGACAAATTTTTATGAAAAAGATTTGATTTTTGAAATGAGGAAAGAGAAAAACAACAAAATGACACCAAACTTAAAATTTTTAGAAAATCAAACGCTAATTTTTTCGAAAATTTTTAAGGGAAGAACACAAAGAGGACACCAAACTTAGAATTTTTACGGATCAAAAAGGGACTAAGGACATGCAAATTCGAAAATTAAAAGAAAAACAAAAGCATGCAATTGACACTAAACTTAAAATATGAAACTAGACTCAACTAAAAGACTCTAAATCAACAAAAATAAAACAGTCCTAATCTAAGCAACAAGATAAGCCGTCAGTTGTCCAAACTCAACAATCCCCGGCAACGGCGCCAAAAACTTGGTGCACGAAATTGCAATCACACTTTTGCAACTCCGCACAACTAACCAGCAAGTGCACTGGGTCGTCCAAGTAATACC
>NC_029773.3:68296931-68301434 GCF_000817695.3 Arachis duranensis | reverse complement strand
TGTTACAAAAATGGGTGCCGCTCACGATTGCTTGTGGTGATCCAAAGCGGCAAATAATATGGTTTCTCACAAAGGAAACAACAGTGTTAGCGTCATCAGTGCGGGTGGGAATTGCTTCCACCCACTTGGAAACATAGTCCACAGCTAACAATATATAAAATTGACCATTAGAATTTGGGAACGGACCCATGAAGTCAATGCCCCAAACATAAAAAATTTCACAAAAAAGCATAAATTGTTGAGGCATCTCATCCCTCCTGGATATATTACCAAATTTTTGGCATGGGAGACAAGATTTACGAAACTCAGCAGCGTCTCTAAAAAGAGTAGGCCACCAGAATCCACAGTCTAAGATCTTTCTAGTTGTTCTTTGAGGGCCAAAATGTCCTCCACTCTCAGATGAGTGACAGGCCTCCAAAATGGACTGGAATTCTGATTGAGGTACACAACGTCTAATTACCTGATCAGCACCATATCTCCATAAATATGGGTCATCTCATATATAATATTTAGACTCGCTTTTCAGCTTGTCCCTTTGATGCTTAGAAAAATGTGCGGCTAACTAGATAATTAGCTATAGGTGCGTACCAAGGTGCTATCTCAGATACTGCTTGCAGGTTATCAAATGGAAAATTATCATCTATAGGAGTAGAATCATCCTTAATGTGCTCAAGGCGACTCAAGTGGTCTGCCACTAGATTCTGATTACCACTCCTATCCTTTATTTCTAAATCAAATTCTTGTAAAAGCAATATCCAACATATGAGCCTTGGTTTGGACTCCTTTTTAGGTAATAGATACTTCAAAGCTGCATGGTCCGAATACACTACTACTCTAGTACCAAGTAGATAAGCTCGGAATTTATCTAGAGTAAAAACAATAGCAAGAAGCTCTTTCTCAGTAGTAGTATAATTGGACTGGGCAGCGTCTAAAGTTTTAGACACATAAGCAATAACAAAAGGATCCTTACCTTCACGCTGAGCCAGCGCTGCTCCTACTGCATGGTTGGAAGCATTGCACATGATTTCCAATGGCTGGCTCCAGTTTGGTCCTCTCACAATGGGAGCTTGAGTCAGGTTGGTCTTCAGCTTATCGAACGCTTGCTTACAATTCTCACTGAACTCGAACTCAATATCCTTCTGTAGCAATCTGGATAAGGGAAGTGCTACCTTACTGAAGTCCTTAATAAATCTCCTGTAAGAACCTGCATGGCCAAAGAACAAACGGACTGACAGGCGATCCAGCATTTGATCAATGAATGGAAGAGGGTAGTGATCCTTGCGAGTAGCTTGGTTGAGATGCCTGTAATCAATGCAGACTCTCCAAGCGTTCTGTACTCTGGTCGCTATGAGTTTTCCATGCTCGTTCTTCACTGTAGTGACTCCAGACTTCTTGGGCACCACTTGTACTGGGCTAACCCATTCACTGTCTGAAATGGGAGAAATGATACATGCTTTCAATAGTCTGGTCGCTTCCTTTTTGACAACTTCCAAAATGGTGGGATTCAGTCTTCTTTGGGGTTGGCGGACAGGTCTTGCTCCTTCCTCTAAAAATATTCTGTGCTCACATACTTGAGGGTTGATGCCTACGATGTCTGCTAAACTCCACCCAATTGCTTTCTTGTGCTTTCTCAGCACATTAAGTAGCTGCTCTTCCTGTTCAGGAGTGAGATCCTATGCAATAATAACTGGAAACTTCTGCCTTTCTTCAAGATAAGCGTATTTGAGATGTGGAGGGAGAGGTTTCAACTCAATCTTCTGGTCATGGGCAGGCTCTGGATTGTTTGGAGCTTGTGAAAGTTCAGAAGTGTCCTTATTGTTAGTTAATAGAGTCCCCACACTTGGACTTTGTTCTGTGTACTTTTCTTTCAGCTCTTCCTGGTGAATTTCAGCTACAGCTTCATCTATGACATCACACTAGAAGATGGAATGATCTTCTGGAGGGTTGTTTGTGACTCCATTTAAATTGAAGAATACTATTTGGCCATCTATTTCAAAAGAATATGTTCCTGAAAAAGCATCTAATTTGAATCTTGATGTCTTTAGGAATGGTCTGCCAAGTAGGATTGATGATGGCTTATCTGAGTCATTATTGGGCATCTCCAAGATATAGAAATCAGTGGAAAATGTGAGCCCTTTAATGTTCACTAAAACATCTTCAACAACTCCAGCTACTGTAATGATGCTTTTATCTGCCAACACAAAACGAGCTGCCGACCTTTTTAAGGGAGGGAGCCTTAAAACATCATATACAGATAAAGGCATAATACTAACACATGCTCCCAAATCACACATGCAATCATAAATTACTACACCACCAATAGTACAACTAACTATACAAGGACCTGGGTCACTACATTTTTCAGGTAAACTTCCCATTAAAGAAGATATGGAACTTCCTAAAGGAATAGTTTCTAATTCATTAATTTTGTCGGTTCCAACTGCTTCCTAGGCTTCCTTGCAAGTTATGGAAATGGAATGGGTGTGGTGTTTTCTGTAGTGTCTGCGCCTTTTGGTGCTTTCTCCTGTGATTGAGCTTCTTCTCTCTCAGCTATGTCATGTATGTCCTCTTTCTCTTCAACATCTTCTAATTCCACAACCTCTTCAGCTGAGGCGTGTTCTGGTGGGCTTGGTTCCTCCTGACTTCTCTCCTGCAGTGTGGTTCCAGACCTTAGGGTGATGGCATTAATACCACCCTTTGGATTGGGGAATGGTTGAGAGGGGAGTCCACCAGAGCTTGAGGACTGGTTACTGGAATTTTGCATTGATCCTATCTGTGAGACAAGAGTTTGTAAAGTAGAAGCGAAAGTATTCAGAGTTGCTTTAATACTTTCTTCCATAGCCTGATGTCTCTGATCAATGGCTTGTAGTAAGTCAGTATTAGGGGATGAAGAGATGCTAGTGGTCTGAGAGGTTTGCTGAGGAGCTTGAGGTTGTCTTAAATGAAGTGCTCTGTAAGGTTGATTCTGCTACCTGTTGTTATTGTTATTCCACCTCTAATTTCCATTGTTATCTCTGCCTCCTCTGTTAGAATTGTCCCTCCAACCCAGGTTAAAATTGTCTCTCCAGCCTTGGTTGGAATTATCCTGCCATCCTTGGTTATAATTGCCACCTTGATTGTACCCTTGATTGGGGCGGTCATAAAAGTTGTGAGTGGCTGCTACAGTATTGTCTTCTGGTTGGAGCTGCGGACACTCATCGGTATAGTGACTATAATCTGCACAGACGCCGCACACTCTTTTTGGGACTAACTACTGGCTGTGTTGTGGTGGAGAAGGCTGAACATGCTGAGGTTGTTGTTGATTCAGTTGCATCTGTTTCAGCAAGTTAGTAATTTCACATAGATTCTGGGCTATAGCGGTGGTCTCTGTATTAGTGAATACCTCCGCAACAGCTCTTGACCGACTTTGTCTCTGCCTATGATTCCTGGTAGAGTCAGCTAAGTCTCTGATCAATTGCCATGCTTCGTCCGTAGTCTTGTGCTTTTTCATAGAACCATTGCAAGCACCTTCCAGTGTGGTCCTATCTTGAGGTCTCAGACCCTGTGTAAAGTAACCGAGTAAGACAATCTTGTCAATCATATGATGGGGACATGCATTTCAAAGTGTATTGAAGCGTTCCAAGTATTCATAGAGGGTCTCAGATTCATCCTGGACGATCATAGACATGTCTTTCCGTAGCTTATCAGCAATTTCAGCTGGAAAAAATTTATCCAGAAATTCACTCAAGTGTATTGATGAGTGGATAATTTATACGCTTTTTGGCATTGTTTTTAGATAGTTTTTAGTAAGTTTGAGCTACTTTTAGGGATGTTTTCATTATTTTTTATGTTAAATTCACATTTCTGGACTTTACTATGAGTTTGTGTGTTTTTCTGTGATTTCAGGTAAATTCTGGCTGAAATTGAGGGACTTGAGCAAAACTCTGAAAAAGGCTGACAAAAGGACTGCTGATGCTGTTGGAATCTGACCTCTCTGCACTCGAAATGGATTTTCTGGAGCTACAGAACTCCAATTGGCGCGCTCTCAACGGCGTTGGAAAGTATACATCCAGGGCTTTCCAGCAAAGCGCACTCTCAACGGCGTTGGAAAGTAGACATCCAGAGCTTTCCAGCAATATATAATAGTCCATACTTTATTCGGAAATTGACGACGTAACTTGGCGTTGAACGTCAAGTACATGCTGCTGTCTGGAGTTAAACGCCAGAAAAACGTCATGATCTGGAGTTGAACGCCCAAAACACGTCATAACTTGGAGTTCAACTCCAAGAAAAGCCTCAGCTCGTGGATAGATTAAGCTCAGCCCAAGCATACACCTAGTGGGCCCCAGAAGTGGATTTATGCATCAATTACTTACTCATGTAAACCCTAGTAGCTAGTCTAGTATAAATAGGATAAGTTACTATTGTATTAGACAATCTTTGGACAGTTTAATCTCTTGACTGTTTAGCCTTTGATTATTCGGTCTCTTGATCACTCAAGGGGGGCTGGCCATTCGGCCATGC